>NC_084748.1:47005450-47137950 GCF_033978785.1 Entelurus aequoreus | reverse complement strand
TGGAGAGGTTTGTATAGCGCCCATTCATTTTCAATGGGGGGAAATTCCTGGTAATTTCCGGGTAAACAGGGAATTTTTGGAAACATGCTGGCTTGATTGTCCAGGGTGAGAGGAGTGTGTGGATGTTAGAACGGTTCAAATCGGATGAGAAATGTGCGATAGGCAGTCGATTGTATAATGCCCATTTAATGTCAATGGGGAGAAAATTCCAGGAAAACCGGGAATTTTGGGAAAGGGAAAAGATGTTGTGCGTTCAGTGTATCGGAAGAGTAGTGCGTGTGTGTGTGGATGGTTGAAAGGTCGGAATCGGGTTTAAAAATGGCGAATTCTGGGAATTCCTGGAATTTTTTTTAACTTGAAAAATAGTAGTTTGATTGTCCAGGGTGAGTGGAGTGTGTGGATGTTGGAATGGTTCGAATCGGTTGAGAAATGGAGGTTTGTGTAGTGCCCATTCATTTTCAATGGGGGGAAATTCCTGGTAATTTCCGGGTAATCAGGGAATTTTTGGAAACATGCTGGCTTGAATGTCCAGGGTGAGAGGAGTGTGTGCATGTTGGAACGGTTCAAATCGGATGAGAAATGTGCGATAGGCAGTCGATTGTATAATGCCCATTTAATGTCAATGGGGAGAAAATTCCAGGAAAACCGGGAATTTTGGGAAAGGGAAAACATGTTTTGCGTTCAGTCTATCGGAAGAGTAGTGTGTGTGTGTGGATGGTTGAAAGGTCGGAATCGGGTTTAAAAATGGCGAATTCTGGAAATTCCTGGAATTTTTTTAAACTTGAAAAATAGTAGTTTGATTGTCCAGGGTGAGTGGAGTGTGTGGATGTTGGAACGGTTCGAATCGGTTGAGGAATGGAGGTTTGTGTCGTGCCCATTCATGTTCAATGGGGGGAAATTCCTGGTAATTTCCGGGTAAACAGGGAATTTTTGGAAACATGCTGGCTTGATTGTCCAGGGTGAGAGGAGTGTGTGGATGTTAGAACAGTTCAAATCGGATGAGAAATGTGCGATAGGCAGTCGATTGTATAATGCCCATTTAATGTCAATGGGGAGAAAATTCCAGGAAAACTGGGGATTTTGGGAAAGGGAAAACATGTTTTGCGTTCAGTCTATCGGAAGAGTAGTGTGTGTGTGTGTGGATGGTTCAAAGGTCGGAATCGGGTTTAAAAATGGCGAATTCTGGGAATTCCTGGAATTTTTTTTAACTTGAAAAATAGTAGTTTGATTGTCCAGGGTGAGTGGAGTGAGTGGATGTTGGAACGGTTCGAATCGGTTGAGAAATGGAGATGTTTGTGTAGTGCCCATTCATTTTCAATGGGGGGAAATTCCTGGTAATTTCCGGGTAATCAGGGAATTTTGGGAAAGGGAAAACAGGTTTTGCATTCAGTGTATCGGAAGAGTAGTGTGTGTGTGTGTGTGGATGGTTCGAAGGTCGGAATCGGGTTTAAAAATGGCGAATTCTGGGAATTCCTGGAAAAAAAATTTAACTTGAAAAATAGTAGTTTGATTGTCCAGGGTGAGTGGAGTGAGTGGATGTTGGAACGGTTCGAATCGGTTGAGAAATGGAGATGTTTGTGTAGCGCCCATTCATTTTCAATGGGGGGAAATTCCTGGTAATTTCCGGGTAATCAGGGAATTTTGGGAAAGGGAAAACAGGTTTTGCATTCAGTGTATCGGAAGAGTAGTGTGTGTGTGTGGATGGTTCGAAGGTCGGAATCGGGTTTAAAAATGGCGAATTCTGGGACTTCCTGGAATTTTTTTAAACTTGAAAAATAGTAGTTTGATTGTCCAGAGTGTGTGGATGTTGGAACGGTTCGAATCAGTTGAGAAATGTGGGATATGCAGTCGATTGTATATTGCCCATTTATTGTCAATGGGGAGAAAATTCCAGGAAAACCGGGAATTTTGGGAAAGGGAAAACATGTTTTGCGTTCAATGTATCGGAAGAGTAGTGTGTGGATGGTTGAAATGTCGGAATAGAGTTTAAAAATGGCTAAAATTTTTGAGGTTATAGGGTATTCCAGAACTATGACTACGTCCATTCATTTGATTGGGAATTTCCTGGAAATTTCGGGAAAACTATGAGTCTTTTAAAATATTGATATTAGCACAATTGTCCTAGATGACATGAATGGGTTGGTGTTGTAAATTGTATTGTCCCAAAACTTTCCAGCAATAAGTAAAAATAGAGCTTTGGAAAACCCGGAATTCTGGAAATTCCTGGAATTTTTTTGAACTTGAAAAATCATAGTTTGATTGTTCACGGTGAGTGGAGTGTGTGGATGGTGGAACGATTCGGATCGAATGAGAAATGTGGGATATGCAGTCGATCGTATAGTGCCCATTTATGGTCAATGGGGAGAAAATTCCAGGAAAACTGGGTATTTTGAGAAAGGGAAATCATGTTTTGCGTTCGATATATCGGAAGAGTAGTGTGTGGATGGTTGAAAGGTCAGAATCGGGTTTAAAAATAGCGCACAATTTTGAGGATATTGGGTATTCCAGAACTATGAATACGTCCATTCATTGGAATGGGAATTTAGCAAATTTTGTATGTTTACATGTAAAAATAGTGCATTTAACTACTTGGCGCCATCTTAGAAGTATGCTAACTTGTCCTATGCCATCATGCTAAAGGTAGCATGCTAATGTTTCTGCTAGCCTTTTAGCTAATTCTGTATGTTGAAACCTAAAAATAATGGCTTGTGATACTCTGTGCTGTCGAGCAAGTATGCCAACAGTTAAGTTGTGCTACCACGTTCACAGTTAGCATACTTGTGAAAATGTTAGCATGCTAACATTTTATGCTAGTTTTTTTTTTTTTTTTAGCAAATTTTGTATGTTTACACGTAAAAATAGTGCATTTAACTACTTGGCGCCATCTTAGAAGTATGCTAACTTGTCCTATGCCATCATGCTAAAGGTAGCATGCTAATGTTTCTGCTAGCCTTTTAGCTAATTCTGTATGTTGAAAGCTAAAAATAATGGTTTGTGATACTCGGTGCTGTCGAGCAAGTATGCCAACCGTTAAGTTGTGTTAGCACGTTTACAGTTAGCATACTTGTGAAAATGTTAGCATGCTAACATTTTATGCTAGTTTTTTTTTTTTTTTTAGCAAATTTTGTATGTTTACACGTAAAAATAGTGCATTTAACTACTTGGCGCCATCTTAGAAGTATGCTAACTTGTCCTATGCCATCATGCTAAAGTTAGCATGCTAATGTTTCTGCTAGCCTTTTAGCTAATTCTGTATGTTGAAAGCTAAAAATAATGGTTTGTGATACTCGGCGCTGTCGAGCAAGTATGCCAACAGTTAAGTTGTGTTAGCACGTTTACAGTTAGCATACTTGTGAAAATGTTAGCATGCTAACATTTTATGCTAGGTTTTTTTTTAGCTACTTTTGTATGTATGTTTAATTTTTTTAACATTAAATATCTGACAGTATGATTGCTGCAACTTTGCCGCTATCTTGCAGATACCGGAAGTAATTCAGGTGAATGACCATGAATTGCACGGCATTTTTTATATATGACCCAATCCAAACAACCTTTCCCACTCATGGTGCAAAAAAAACAACACAGAAAGTCGACACACATGTCCACATAACACAACCTGCTCAACACTGAAGGTGTCACTCCTGGGGCCAGGTTTATTTTTTTCCAGGACTTATGCAGATCCCAAATACACATCAGCGGGTACCATAAGGTGAGAAACGTTGGTTTTGCATAATATTGCGAAACAAAAGGCCAGATGATGTCTCCTCATAGGTGCCTTACACACACACCATAATGATACTGTATGTTGAAGCACAGTACGTCTGACTATGGTCGCCGTGATGCTCCGATCCATCAAGAGGTGCGGCTTCACAGCTCACCAAAGTCGTACTAAATGCTGTATTGTTCTATATTCTCAATGAAACACCAACGCGTTGGTGTTGCTTGCAGTCCACACGTATCTCTTATGTGTCACTGCCATCTACTGGTCACACTTATTACTACACAATGTACCAAATAAAATTGCTCCGAAGGTCGGTAAGCACCACCAGAATTAATAAGTACATTAGTTATAAGGCCCGCTGTCCATTTTTAAGCTTTATAGTCCAAAAAAATACTGTTACTGTTCATGGTAGACTTGACAGGATCACAGACCAGACCCAAAAATGTCTACGCTAGGCCAGGAAAACATGTCTCCCTGTCCGACTTTAACCACGGCCCACACTGGTGCTTATCTTGTAATTGCCACTTCAAATGGAGTCTATGTAACCCCCCCCCCCCCCCCCCATTTAGGCCTCCACCCTTCTGCTGGTGCTCACAGTTCCTCCCTGAGGGCCGGCGGCGCTCTTAGGCCGCCATTAGCCCGACTAATGGCCTGAGAGCCGCACCACATCCTCAACGTTTAGACCTCCTCCGGCCCTGATGTGGATATCGACCACTTCAGGGGGAAAGGGAGAATAGAACCGGGTCGGGGGGGTGGGGGGGGAGAGGGGTCGATGCGATATGTCCTGGTACTTAAGACCGGGACCACACTGAGGCCAAAGTACAGAACAATGTTGTTTGTGGAGAATGTATTTATCTTTAAGAGTTCTTTCTTTATTCATAGTCATGTTTAAAGCAGCTAGTGTGTTTCCATTTGTACTCTATTTTTTTTTAGGACTATGTCCGCACTAGGGATGATGCTCCAACTCGGTTTTCCCGGTTGTTCGATAAGAAAAGAACCGAGTCCTCGGACTCGAATCCCTTTTTGAGAACCGGTACCCTCCAGTTTTTAGCGCCTCTCCCGGCAGAAATGTTCTCCCGACAAAGTCCCGGAGCTGGAGGCCACGCCCCCTTCAGCTCAATGCGGACCTGAGTGGGGACAGCCTGTTCTCACGCCCGCTTTCCCACGATATAAACAGCTCGCCTGCCCAACGACGTCATAACTGTAGAATGGTCGAGGGCGAGTTCTTGGTTTCTTATGTGGGTTTATTGTTAGGCAGTTTCGTTAACGTCCTCCCAGCGCCGGTAACAACACACAACAACAGCAGTCACGTTTAGTCTACCGTAAAGCAGTTCGTCTGCCGTAAACAGCAACGTTGTGACACTCTTAAACAGGACAATACTGCCATCTACTGGATAGCCTCCAGAACACTGAAATTCAAGTATTTATTTTATTTATATGTGTAATAAAATAAATATATATATAGCTAGAATTCACTGAAAGTCAAGTATTTCACACATATACATATATATATATATATATGAAATACTTGAGTTGGTGAATTCTAGCCCCTCTTAACCATACATACATACATACATGTATGTATGTACATACATGTATGTATGTATGTATGTACATACATGTATGTATGTACATACATGTATGTATGTATGTACATACATGTATGTATGTATGTATGTACATACATGTATGTATGTATGTACATACATGTATGTATGTATGTACATACATGTATGTATGTATGTATGTATGTATGTACATACATGTACATACATGTATGTACATACATGTATGTATGTATGTACATACATACATACATGTATGTATGTACATACAAGTACATACATACATGTATGTATGTACATACATGTATGTATGTATATATGTATGTATGTACATACATACACATATGTATGTATGTATGTATGTACATACATACACATATGTATGTATGTATGTATGTATGTATGTATGTATGTATACATACATACATACATAAAGTATGTACAAACATACATAAATGTACATACATACATGTATGTACGTACATACATACATACATACATACATACATACATACATACATACATACATACATAAAGTATGTACAAACATACATAAATGTACATACATACATGTATGTACGTACATACATACATACATAAATGTACATACATACATGTACGTACATACATACATACATAAATGTACATACATACATACATACATACATACATACATACATACATACATACATACATAAAGTATGTACAAACATACATAAATGTACATACATACATGTATGTACGTACATACATACATACATAAATGTACATACATACATGTACGTACATACATACATACATAAATGTACATACATACATACATACATACATACATACATACATACATACATACATAAAGTATGTACAAACATACATAAATGTACATACATACATGTATGTACGTACATACATACATACATAAATGTACATACATACATGTACGTACAAACATACATACATAAATGTACATACATACATACATACATACATAAAGTATGTACAAACATACATAAATGTACATACATACATGTACGTACATACATACATACATTCATACATACATACATACATACATACATACATACATAAAGTATGTACAAACATACATAAATGTACATACATACATACATACATGTATGTACGTACATACATAAATGTACATACATACATGTACGTACATACATACATACACGTACATACATACATACATGTATGTACGTACCAGAGGTGTGGACTCGAGTCACATGACTTGGACTCGAGTCAGACTCGAGTCATGAATTTGATGACTTTAGACTCGACTTGACAAAATGTAAAGAGACTTGCAACTCGACTTGGACTTTAACATCAATGACTTGTGACTTCACTTGGACTTGAGCCTTTTGACTTGACATGACTTGCTACTTTCCCCAAAACCCAACGATTAAAAAGTTATTCGGGAGCGCTCCGTATCTTCCAAAGTGTACGTGTGTCGGTGTGTGTGTCTGTCAGGGAGTGTGCGCTCTCTCAGCGTGTGTGTCTGTCAGTACAACAGCCAATCAAATTAGATCCACATTGTTTTCATCCCACGACATTCATCCAATCAAATTGCAGAACAACCAACGAAGAATAGCTCTCAAACAACGCGCCAGTGAGGAAAAATTACGTCAAAGATAGTTTCGTTCGGGTATTAAAACTACGACTTGGTCAACAAAAAACGAATTGCAACAACTTCCAACTTCGTTCGACATTTGAAGTTGCAAACAGAACGGTAAGTTTTGAATGTAAGCTAACGTTTATTGGCTAAGTAACATGACTTTTATTTGCTGTGTTGTTAAATCAGTGAGGCTGTAAACTCACTGCTAACACTATAACCATAGACATCTTATAAGTAGACGCAGCATGGAGCGCTACTGCCTACTGGCGCAGACGAGACGCGGGCCGCCATCTTGGAGTGGTGATCCGCTCCACTCAGTGCAATTCATTTGGCAGGAGCAATGAACTGTCAGCGCATTTAATTCATTTTACCTCACTGAATACCACTCATTTTCACGCGCTTTTTCGTCATACGTGTAGCTATGATAAAGGACACATGTTTTGGCGTGTTTTATTATTAATAGTTTGTTTAACAGTAATAAAATATTCTTATATGCTATAAATGACCAGACGTCCGAGATCAAAACTGGGAGTATAATCCCAGAGATGCGGGAAAAACGGTCATCTATTTTTAAATTCAAGAAACAATATGATTAGGTTATATAAATATGCATATATTCTACATAAACAATGTATATATATCTATATATCTTAGAGACCTATAGACTGTATCTCTGTTGCTGCAGCAGCAGAGAGTTTATTCTGTCTTGACACTTTTTATTGATATTTTGTATTACATTCTTCCCTTAAATGATCATGTTTACAGTGATTGTTTTGTATGTATTTTTTATGTATGTCGCTTTGGATAAAAGCCTCTGCCAAATACTTTAACACAGTGGTCCCCAACCACCGGGCCGCGGTCCGGTACTGGTCCGTGGATCGATTGGTACTGGGCCGCACAAGAAATAAAAAAATACAAAAAATTATTATTACTATTTTTTTTAAAAATTAAATCAACATAAAAAACACAAGATACACTTACAATTAGTGCACCAACCCAAAAAACCGCCCTCCCCCATTTACACTCATTCACACTCATTCGCACAAATGGGGTTGTTTCTTTCTGTTATTAATATTTTTGGTTCCTACATTATATATCAATATATATCAATACAGTCTGCAAGGGATATACAGTCCCTGCAATTTTAAATGCACTTGTTTTAATAAATAAATACAGCGTTTTAAAAGCATACACAATCTGTGTAAATATATTAGTCTGTGGTTAAAAAGACTTGAAAGGACTCGAAACTTAAAATGCCGGACTTGGGACTTGACTTGAGACTTTCCAGTCTTGACTTTGGACTTGACTTGGGACTTGCCTGTCTTGACTCGGGACTTGACTCGAGACTTGAGGGCAAAGACTTGAGACTTACTTGTGACTTGCAAAACAATGACTTGGTCCCACCTCTGGTACGTACATACATAAATGTACATACATACATGTACGTACATACATACATAAATGTACATACATACATACATACATACATACATACATACATACATGTATGTATGTATGTATGTATGTATGTATGTACATACATGTACATACAAACATACATACATGGAGGCTATTTCATCCCTATAAGCCTGCAAAACAGGCTTGTAGGGATGAAATAGCCTCTGTATTTTTTCCTGACCTAACATATATTCCACTCTACTCTGGTATTGAGCACTGTATAATGGATAAACCACAGCTACCTCGACTATACATGTATGTATGTATGTACATACATTTATGTATATGTATGTACATACATGTATGTATGTATATACATGTATGTACGTATGTACATACTGTACACACTCAAGGTACATACATGCACTGTACAAACATACATATACACATACATGTACATACACAAACACATATACATACATACACTCATGCATATAATCACGTATATTACATATATTACCCAGTTTCCCCTAGGGCAACAATGATAACACACGGCACACTGTTAAAGCTTAACCTATTATTACTATAACAATCTACAAGGTTAATACAGTTCCCTTCTCCTTCTTCCCCTCCATTTATCTGCTTTATTTTGTATTTATCATTGCATATATGTATCGTTGTATTTGAACAACTGCATTGTTGGTAATAGAGGTCATTATTATTATTCATTATCAATAGTGATATTTCTATTGGTATATGTATCGCTCCATTTGTAGTGTAATAATGCTCATTGTCATTTCTGTGTTATTAATATTTACTTCACTAACTGCTTCTTTGATATCACTTTCACTATCATATTTGTACACATATATATCCTATTTGTTGATGCTGCTTTGTCCTTGTTTTTCTGTCTTATCCCTCCATGATCCATGTCACATGATGGACGATCCAACAGTGATATCAAACAACTCCACCGCCATTTAGTAGATTATTTCTGCTCCTTTTTAATCCGGCCTACATTTTGGCGGCGGAGCAGGAAGTGCGGCTTTCATAAATGACGTGCAGCAGATGGCACCGGGCGCAGCCGAGTGCTTTAATTGTAAATGAATACGGCAGCATGTGCACCTTCCCATGATGCATTTCATCCGCCAAAATCTCAGAACGGTGACTCTCCA
This sequence comes from Entelurus aequoreus, assembly GCF_033978785.1. NCBI lineage: Eukaryota > Metazoa > Chordata > Actinopteri > Syngnathiformes > Syngnathidae > Entelurus > Entelurus aequoreus. Next base: position 47,128,458 of record NC_084748.1, on the reverse strand, counting down.
ACGCCAAAGAATGACTTCATTAAATATTTAAACACAGTGTGACTCGTCAAGCTGAGTGTAATGTTACAGTGGCCAAAAATATTACATATACTCTGCCTGGTTTTTAATGAATATTTAGGCCTACTGTGCTACTGTATTTTAATGTTGGGTCATTGTGGGGGAACTTGTGACAGTAAATACGATATGACTTTGATTATATTGTTTACGTACATTCTAAAAGGAAAATCTGTAGATCAGGGGTCACCAACGCGGTGCCCGCGGGCACCAGGTAGCCCGTAAGGACCAGATGAGTAGCCCGCTGGCCTGTTCTAAAAATAGCTCAAATAGCAGCACTTACCAGTGAGCTGCCTCTATTTTTTAAATTTTATTTATTTACTACCAAGTCTTTAAAATATTTTCTTGGATTTTCAAATTCTATTTGAGTTTTGTCTCTCTTAGAATTAAAAATGTCAGGCAAAGAGAGCTGGTCTCTCTTTGCCTGACATTTTTAATTCTAAGAGAGACAAAACTCAAATAGAATTTGAAAATCCAAGAAAATATTTTAAAGACTTGGTCTTCACTTGTTTAAATAAATTCTTTAATGTTTTACTTTGCTTCTTATAACTTTCAGAAAGACAATTTTAGAGAAAAAAAAAACCTTAAAAATGATTTTAGGATTTTTAAACACATATACCTTTTTACCTTTTAAATTCCTTCCTCTTCTTTCCTGACAATTTAAATCAATGTTCAGGTACATTTATTTTTATTGTAAAGAATAATAAATAAATTTTAATTTAATTCTTCATTTTAGCTTCTGTTTTTTCCACGAAGAATATTTGTGTAATATTTCTTCAAATTTATTATGATTAAAATTCAAAAAAAATATTCTGGCAAATCTAGAAAATCTGTAGAATCAAATGTAAATCTTATTTCAAAGTCTTTTGAATTTCTTTTAAAAATTTTGTTCTGGAAAATGTAGAAGAAATAATGATTTGTCTTTGTTTGGTCCAATTTGTTATATATTCTAACAAAGTGTAGATTGGATTTTAACCTTTTTAAAACATGTCATCAAAATTCTAAAATTAATCTTAATCAGGAAAAATTACTAATGATGTTCCATAAATTATTTGTTTAATTTTTTCAAAAAAGATTCGAATTAGCTAGTTTTTCTCTTCTTTTTTTCGGTTGAATTTTGAATTTTAAAGAGTCGAAATTGAAGATAAACTATGTTTTTCGTGTTTTCTCCTCTTTTAAACCGATTAATTAAGTGTAAATATCATTAATTATTAATAATAACATAGAGTTAAAGGTAAATTGAGCAAATTGGCTATTTCTGGCAATTTATTTAAGTGTGTATCAAACTGGTAGCCCTTCGCATTAATCAGTACCCAAGAAGTAGCTCTTGTTTTCAAAAAGGTTGGTGACCCCTGCTGTAGATGTTACCTTAAAAACTGGCAAATTAGTTACCAGAATTTTACTGTAAAATATAGTGTTGTTTTTTTTCATTAAGTAAATCATTGAGGGCCACATCATAGTTATGGCTGCCATCAGAGGGCCACTTGTTACAGTGAATACAGGAATGAGGTTTTGCTTCATGATATCACATACTTTTGATTATTATAGACTTTTTTTTATTTTTATTTTTTTTACATACACTGTGATAAAAAAAAAAGCTGTAGATTGTACAATAAAAAATTGTCTGTCGCCAGAATGTTAGCGTAAAATTTACAGTGGTTTTTTTTCACAGCAAATTATTGTACATGAAAGAAGGTACCACAGCTTTAAAAATAAATACAAATAAAAACTAGGGGACTGAGCTGCTAGTGTTTTACATTAAAATCTACAGTTGTTGTTGTTTTTACATGTTATTATTGCACATGGGGAAAAAAAAGTTTTGTACAGTAAAATTCTGGCGACTGACCTAACATTTGTATTTTATTTTTTTTTACTGTAAAGTGTATTGTAATTTAGACAGCATATAATTTGATGGATAACTGGCTTTGAAATCATAAGTCAACCAGATATTTCAGTATTTGCTTTTATTTCAACGAAAAATGTTAAATGTTAATAATATATTTGTTGCATTATTGGAAATCATGAGAGTTTAAAGGGTAAGCATTTGCATGAAGTACATGTATTTGTTTCTGTCAGAATAGAAAGAATGAATATATATATATATATATATATATATGTATATATATATATATATATATATATATATATATATATATATATATATATATATATATATACATATATATATACATACATATATATATATATATATATATATATATATATACATATATATATATATATATATATATATATATATATATATTAATATGAATATATATATATATATATATATATATATATAGTCCACACATTTAGTAATATACTGTATACATATATATACACACACACATACATGTTTGTGTATGTACTGTATATACACACCTATATACATATTCATATTAATATATATATATATATATATATATATATATTAATATGAATATGTATATAGGTGTGTATATACAGTACATACACAAACATGTATGTGTGTGTGTATATATATGTATACAGTATATTACTAAATGTGTGGACTATATATATATATATATATATATATATATATTCATATTAACATATATATATATATATATATATACATATATATATATATATATATATATATATATATATGTTAATATGAATATATATATATATATATATATATATATATATATATAGTCCACACATTTAGTAATATACTGTATACATATATATACACACACACATACATGTTTGTGTATGTACTGTATATACACACCTATATACATATTCATATTAATATATATATATATATATATATATATATATATATATATATATATATATATATGTATGTATGTATATATATGTGTGTATATATATATATATGTGTGTATATATATATATATATATATATATATGTGTATATATGTATATATATATATATATATATATATATATATATATATATATATATATATATATATATATATATATATATATATATATATATATATATATATGTATGTATATATATATATATATATATATATATATATATATATATATATATATATATATATATATATATATATATATATATATATATATATATATATATATATATATATATATATACACACACACACACACACACATATACATACACTAAATGTGTGGACTATCTGCTTCTAGTGCTACTTTTGAAACTCACACCAACAAGAGCTTTGTCCCCCACTATGCTAAATAATACTGCCTTTAGCCATCATGTTGTCATTGAAATGAATAACACAGCTCACTTGTAAACATTGGCAGCTGCATGAGGAGCATTTGTGTTTGTGTGTTACTAAACAGCTTCAGCAACTTGGGTGGATTATGAGCTGTTAATAATGAACTGCTGTTTTTATGAGATGTCCAATCATGTCAAGTAATAATTAGACCATACAAAATACATCATTATACAGTACTTAGGATAGGAATAGTATTAGGGATGGGAACCATTCACATTTGAAACCATACGGTATCGATACCCGTACTCAACTTGTGTGTGTGTTGATAAATATTGCACTTAGGGTTGTACGGTATACCGGTACTAGTATAGTATCGCGGTACTAATGAATCAAAAGCCAAAACTTGTCAGGTACAAAACTTTACCTTACTAGCCTATTTAAATCAACCATTTATAAATAAAAGACAAGTTGTCTAATATGTTCACTTTTTTTATTTAAGGACTAAATTGTTCTTCGATCACAATAATAAACATATGTTTAATGTACTCTAAAATTTCTTGTTAAAACAAAGCCAATAATGCCATTTTTTGTGGCCCCCTTTATTTAGAAAAGTATCAAAACACATTTTGGTACCGATACTGAAACATTGGTATGCGGTCTTGCTTTGGCCGCATGGTAGCGATAGTTGTTGTGATCCCAAGATGCAGAGGACAGCAGGAGACAAAGTCAAGGTAAATGGTATTTAATATGCACAAAAACAAAACACTAGCGCAGTTGGTAGTGCACAAGAACAAAACAAGAACGAGTGCAGTTGAGAGTGCACAGGAAAAATAAGAACGAGCGCAGTAGGGAGTGCACAGGAAAAGAAACAAAGAACGAGTGCAGTTGGGAGTGTACAAAAAACAAGAACGAGTGCAGTTGAGAGTGCACAGGAAAAATAAGAACGAGCGCAGTAGGGAGTGCACAGGAAAAGAAACAAAGAACGAGTGCAGTTGGGAGTGTACAAAAAACAAGAACAAGTGCAGTTGAGAGTGCACAGGAAAAATAAGAATGAGCGCAGTAGGGAGTGCACAGGAAAAGAAAAAAAGAACGAGTGCAGTTGGGAGTGTACAAAAAACAAGAAGAAGTGCAGTTGAGAGTGCACAGGAAAAATAAGAACGAGCGCGGTAGGGAGTGCACAAGAAAATAAAAAAGAACGAGTGCAGTTGGGAGTGTACAAAAAACAAGAACAAGTGCAGTTGAGAGTGCACAGGAAAAGTAAGAACGAGCGCAGTAGGGGGTGCACAAGAAAAGAAAAAAAGAACGAGTGCAGTTGGGAGTGTACAAAAAACAAGAACAAGTGCAGTTGGGAGGGAACAAGAAAAACAAAAACAAGTGCAGTTGGGAGTGCACAGGATAAAAAACAAGAACCAAGTGCAGTAGGGAGTGCACATGAAAAAAAAACAAGAACGACTGAAGTTGGGAGTGCACAAAAAAAACCAAGATCTCGTCAGTTGGGAGTGCCCAATAAAAGAAACAAGAACGAGTGCAGTTGGGAGTGCACAAGAAAAAACAAGAACTAGTCACTTGGGAGTGCACAATAAAAGAAACAAGAAAGAGTGCAGTTGGGAGTGCACAAGAAAAAACAAGAACTAGTCAGTTGGGAGTGCACAAGAAAAGAAACAAGAATGAGTGCAGTTAAGAGTGCACAGGAAAAATAAGAACGAGCGCAGTAGGGAGTGCACAAGAAAAGAAAAAAAGAACGAGTGCAGTTGGGAGTGTACAAAAAACAAGAACAAGTGCAGTTGGGAGGGAACAAGAAAAACAAAAACAAGTGCAGTTGAGAGTGCACAGGAAAAATAAGAACGAGCGCAGTAGGGAGTGCACAAGAAAAGAAAAAAAGAACGAGTGCAGTTGGGAGTGTACAAAAAACAAGAACAAGTGCAGTTGGGAGGGAACAAGAAAAACAAAAACCAAGTGCAGTTGGGAGTGCACAGGATAAAAAACAAGAACCAAGTGCAGTAGGGAGTGCACATGAAAAAACAAGATCTCGTCAGTTGGGAGTGCCCAATAAATGAAACAAGAATGAGTGCAGTTGGGAGTGCACAAGAAAAAACAAGAACTAGTCAGTTGGGAGTGCACAATAAAAGAAACAAAAAAGTGTGCAGTTGGGAGTGCACAAACAAAACAAGAACTAGTCCGTTGGGAGTGCCCAATAAAAGAAACAAGAACGAGTGCAGTTGGGAGTGCACAAGAAAAAACAAGAACTAGTCACGTGGGAGTCCACAATAAAAGAAACAAGAAAGTGTGCAGTTGGGAGTGCACAAGAAAAAACAAGAACTAGTCAGTTGGGAGTGCCCAATAAAAGAAACAAGAACGAGTGCAGTTGGGAGTGCACAAGAAAATACAATAACTAGTCACTTGGGAGGGCACAATAAAAGAAACAAGAATGAGTGCAGTTGGGAGTGCACAAGAAAAAACAAGTACTAGTCAGTTTGGAGTGCACAAGAAAAGAAACAAGAATGAGTGCAATTGGGAGTGCACAAGAAAAGAAACAAGAATGAGTGCAGTTGGGAGTGCACAAGAAAAGAAACAAGAATGAGTGCAGTTGGGAGTGCACAAGAAAAAACAAGTACTAGTCAGTTTGGAGTGCACAAGAAAAGAAACAAGAATGAGTGCAGTTGGGAGTGCACAAGAAAAGAAACAAGAATGAGTGCAGTTGGGAGTGCACAAGAAAAGAAACAAGAATGAGTGCAGTTGGGAGTGCACAAGAAAAGAAACAAGAATGAGTGCAGTTGGGAGTGCACAAGAAAAGAAACAAGAATGAGTGCAGTTGGGAGTGCACAAGAAAAGAAACAAGAATGAGTGCAGTTGGGAGTGCACAAGAAAAGAAACAAGAATGAGTGCAGTTGGGAGTGCACAAGAAAATACAAGAACTAGTCACTTGGGAGTGCACAATAAAAGAAACAAGAATGAGTGCAGTTGGGAGTGCACAAGAAAAGAAACAAGAATGAGTGCAGTTGGGAGTGCACAAGAAAAACAAGAACTAGTCAGTTGGAAGTGCACAGACAAAAAAACAACAACGAGTGCAGTTGGGAGTGCACAGGAAGCACTATGCAAACACAACACAGACTAAATACAGACAAGAAGAAATGTACTGAGATGTTAGCACCTTTTCAAAAAAATTTAGAAAAAAAGAAGGGAAATTTGGCAACGCTATCCTGTAGCCACACCCCCTTGGGTAATTTACTTCCTGTGTGACCTCAGTTTACATCAAAATACACACTGAACAAAAACATAAACGCAACACTTTTGTTTTTGCTCCCATTGAACTCAAAGATGTCAAACTTTGACGACACACAAAAAGACCTCAAAGCTGTGTTAGTGAGCATTTCTTCTTTGCCAAGATAATCCATCCCACCTCTCAGGTGTGACATATCAAGATGATATTTATAAAAGGCCACTCTGAAAGGCGCAGGATTATCTTGATGACCGAAGCAGAACAGGTGCGCTGGTAAAGAGGCTGCAAAGACAAGCAACAGGAAGTGGAAACTAGAAAATAAGAGCGCTGGACAGGAGCTAAAGACCAGACAGAAGCAAAGAATACATTTGATTGTAATCAAGTCTTAGTTAAATTCAGTTTAGTTTGGTCTGTAGTTTACTTTGAGGGTAGAAGACAGTTTAAATGAGATGAAACAAATAGATGAACAAACATTATGCATGAGGTCATTGAAGGTTTGCAGAACTCAAAATGGGGAACTAATACGAGTGTGGTGAAGTAAGAAGTAATGTTTTATTATGACAAGTCATACTCATATTTTCACTCAACTGCCATTTGACCAGTAAAATATCTGGCGTTGAAAAGGTGAAATGTTTTAATAGTTTTCAACAATTCTAAACAAGTCCTAACATGGAAAGGGACTTCTTGCAACTTGCTCACGGCTGCGGTTTTCAAACCTGCAACATTGGCTGGATTATGTTATCATTTGTGCGGGGTGGGGGGGTCTAAACTTTCTGACTTGGGGGCCGAATTGGCCTAAAAAGTAACGTAAAAGTAACAATATATACATACATACATACAGAAAGATAAATATACATATATATCAATATGTATATAAATATATATATACAGTTTCCCATAAACTGCCAAGATACCTGTGGCGGTGGGGGCGTGGCTATGGGCGTGGTCACCATGACATCATCGAGTAATTTGCATAATTCACTACAATGATATGATTTTCTCTAAAAAGGCTCAAAAAAATGTATACTTACTAATTAATAATAACAGTTTTGCTTTAAACGTCCATCCATCCATTTTACAATATAATTACAACACTTTATGTACATATTTATATACAGATTTGAACAATAAGTTATTCACTGAAATATATTTATTAATTGTGGTTCTTACAAAAAATATATCTTATAAAATATAAAAGCTAAAATGTCTCTTAAAGCTCTGCCCCTTTAATTAGTGCATACTAAATAATGTAACTTTAGCCTACTACTACAACCATATTATTTACCAGCAACATAAAGTGAAACAGAGGCAGAGGTGTCCTGCCACAGTCAGTAACAAATAAACAGAAAACAGTAGTGGTCAAATACAAATAAGGCAACAAGAGAAGTATCCTACACTTCTCTTTTGTAAACAGCCTATATGGGCATCTACATCAACTATATGATTTTCCTGAGAAGCTGGACAGGACAAAAAAAAAAAAAATTTTTTTTTTTAAATTTGTGGCGGAAGTAATTATTTTGTGGCGGGCCGCCACAAATTAATGAATGTGTGGGAAACACTGATATATATATATATATATATATATATATATATATATATATATATATATATATATATATATATATATATATATATATATACACATACACACATATACACATATATATACATATACACATATACACATATATATACATATACACATATACACATATATATACATATACACATACATATACATATACATATACACATATACACATACATATACATATACATATATATATATATATATACACACACATATATATATTAGGGCTGCAACTAACGATTAATTTGATAATCGATTAATCTGTCGATTGTTACTCCGATTAATCGATTAATAATCGGATAAAAGAGACAAACTACATTTCTATCCTATCCAGTATTTTATTGGAAAAAAACCTGCATACTGGCACCATACTTATTTTGATTATTGTTTCTCAGCCGTTTGTAAATGTTGCAGTTTATAAATAAAGGTTTATTAAAAAAAATAAAAATAAAAATAAAAAAATGTTTTTAATAAAAAAATAAATAAAAAAAATAAAAAACGCGCATGCGCATAGCATAGATCCAACGAATCGATGACTAAATTAATCGGCAACTATTTTAATAATCGATTTTAATCGATTAGTTGTTGCAGCCCTAATATATATATATATATATATATATATATATATATATATATATATAGATATCAGGGGTGTTGAACTCATTTTAGATGGGGGGCCACATGGAGAAAAATCTACTCCCAAGTGGGCCGGACTGGTAAAATAACGGCACAATAACTTAAAAATAAAGACAATTTCAGATTATTTTCTTTGTTTAAAAATAGAACAAACACATTCTGAAAATGTACAACTCATAATGTGATGTGTTTTTTTTTTTACACATACATGTTGCGGTTAATAGTATTCTGTCTTTATTTGTCGTTATTTATGTTTTATGAATAAATGATGCGATAATGTTCATCAGTCAACTCATTGGTGTTCATTTTCAATCCATCAAGATAATAAAATGATATCAAAATCAAATTACAGTACGTTATTTGTGTGGTTTGATCATTTTCCTCGACTGATGTACTAACATCATGTAGTTTATTTTGTACATACGTAGCACCATCTACAAAGATACAAAAAATTGTTATTGCGACATCCAGTGGACACATTTAGAACAGCAGTTTCTTTCATTCAAAAATGTCAGGTTCATTTTTATACTTAGCAAACTCATCCCGCGGGCCGGATAAAACTTGATCCGACACTCGGGCCGTACGTTTGACACCCCGGATGTATGTATGTATATATATATATATGTTCATTTTAACATGTGTAGCGAAGCCTCTTTCTTATACAAAGCCATCCTCTGTAAAGTGTTGGGCGTAAATAAACCTAGATCATGTATCACGTCCGGGAGGGAGGATCTGTTTTGCGATGACGTGATGCAAATGTGAAAGTTTAACACTTTGATGACTCCTGGGATTACAGATTACTTTCATGTTTGATGCTGGTACAGAAACACCAGGGACTCACATTCCTGCTACAAAATATTTCAAAAGTCAACCAATCCATCCATTTTAAAGTCATGTATATTGTTATGGACGTCCATTTGTGTCTTTACTGTAAAAAGCTTCTTTATTTTTTTTTTTTATACACTGAATTTATGTCACTTAACTTATTTTGCATTTGAAATTTGTAAACTACTTTTGTTTTTACCTCCAATTATTCTGACAATTCCATTGAATGAACATTTGTGAGCAAAATGTGGTTTAAAAATTTAAAAATTCAGAGTATAATAATTCAGTTTATATATATATATATATTTTTTTAAATTCAGTGTATACAAATTTACAGTTTACAATAAATCAGTGTATTAAAATTCAGTTTATAAATCTTAAAAAAAAAACTCTGCAAAAAAATCACTATGAAAATTATGTATAAAAAATTATTGTATAAAAATTCCCAATTTAGATATTATATATATTATATGATTATACACACACACACACACACACACTAATATATATATATATATATATATATATATATATATATATATATATATATATATATATATATATATATATATATATATATATATATTATCATATTAAAAACATTGTGTAAAAAAAATCAGTGTATAAAAATTCAGTACAAAAGATATTGTATAAAAATTCCCAGTTTATAAAAATCAGTGTATAAAATGCAGTTTATAAAAAAATTGTGTAAAAAAAAAATTTGTCTATAAAAATTCAGTGTAAAAAAATCAGTGTATAAAAATTCAGTGTAAAACAATCAGTGTATAAAAATTCCCAGTTTATAAAAAAATCGGCGTATGAAAATTCCCAGTTTATAAAAAAAATCAGTGTATGAAAATTCCCAGTTTATAAAAAAAATCAGTGTATAAAATGCAGTTTATAAAAAATTGTGTAAAAAAATAATTAGTCTATGAAAATTCAGTGTAAAAAAATAATTGTATAAAAAATCAGAGTAAAAAAATCAGTGTATAAAAATCCCCAGTTTATAAAAAAATCAGTGTATAAAAATTCCCAGTTTATATATATATATATATATATATATATATATATATATATATATATATATATATATATATATATATATATATATATATTAAAAACATTGTGTAAAAAAAATCAGTATAAAAATTCAGTACAAAAGATATTGTATAAAAATTCCCAGTTTATAAAAATCAGTGTATAAAATGCAGTTTATAAAAAAATTGTGTAAAAAAAAAAATTAGTCTATAAAAATTCAGTGTAAAAAAATCAGTGTATAAAAATTCAGTGTAAAACAATCAGTATATAAAAATTCCCAGTTTATAAAAAAATCAGCGTATGAAAATTCTCAGTTTATAAAAAAATCAGTGTATAAAAATTCCCAGTTTATAAAAAAAATCAGTGTATAAGAATTCCTAGTTTATAAAAAAATCAGCGTATGAAAATTCCCAGTTCATAAAAAAATTCAGTGTATAAAATGCAGTTCATAAAAAATTGTGTAAAAAAATAATTACAGTCTATGAAAATTCAGTGTAAAAAAATAATTGTATAAAAAAATCAGAGTAAAAAAATCAGTGTATAAAAATTCCCAGTTTATAAAAAAAATCAGTGTATAAAAATTCCCAGTTTATAAAAAAATCAGTGTATAAAAATAGTGAAAAAAATTATTGTATAAAAATTCTGTTTATAAATCTTTTAAAAATGAGTGTACACAAATTCAGTATAAAAATGTTGTATAAAAAGTCCCAGTTTAAAACAAATTAAAAAAACTGTAAAAATTCAGTTTATAAAAAAATAGTACAAAAAAAATGTCAGTCTATAATAATTAAGTATAAAAAAAACTATTGCATACAAATTCAGTTTATAAAAAATCAGTGTATAAGACTTCAATTCTTAAAAATTAAGTGTTGAAAGAATTCATTGTATAAAAAATCAGCGCGGAAATATTTGTTTTTTACTTTTTAAAAAACATATTTCTGCCTTGATTTTTTTTATACGCCGACTTTTTTTTTTTTTTTGTAAAACTTGAATTTATTTCACAAGCAAACAATCTTTGGTAAAAAAGAATAATAATAAAATGTTGTACCTGCAGTCTGCGTCTTCGAATGATGCCCGAGTCGTCCATGGCGACACCTGGCTGGCCCTTCACTGTTGACGTGACGTCACCTCACTTCCGCCTCTCGTCGCTCGAGCTTAAACGCCTTTCATCGGCGAGTGGACGTCATTCCACGGCACAGGTGTGGAAAACGGCCATGACAAAAAGTGGTAAAAAAACAACAACAATAAATACAAAATAATGTCAACGTGTCTGTCTCGTGTGGGACCCCATGCTGGGCGAGGACAACACCGGAAGCGATGGTTTGGTCCGTCAATAAATCCACGCAGAATCCCGCTGACGGTAAACATGTCGCGATCATCGCCACATCTTCCGCACGATGCTCGTAAAGGCGACGCCGTCGTGGGCGAGCAGCAGCAGCACATTCACGTCCTCTTTCACGTCCTCTCCGCTCAGACTCGAGCTCCCACTCCCCGCCAGACGTGACGTTTAACCCCTCACGCGCCGCACGCACTCCACGCACTCCACGCCCGGGACTTCCGATGCAAGGATCGATGATGCAACCTTTGACTCTTTCTGTCTGCAGGAGACATATCGATCTAGGAGGAGTGGACCCTCCCTCATGTAGACCAAGGTACAAGTCTCATGTAGACCATAGTACATGTCTCTTGTAGTCCATGGTAGAAGTTTCATGTAGACCATAGTACAAGTATCATGTAGACCATTGTACATGTCTCATGTAAACCACTGTACAAGTCTCATGTAGACCATAGTACAAGTATAATGTAGACCATAGTACATGTCTCATGTAAACCATTGTACAAGTCTCATGTAGACCATAGTACAAGTCTCATGTAGACCATTGTACAAGTCTCATGTAGACCATAGTACAAGTCTCATGTAGACCATAGTACAAGTCTCATGTAGACCATGGTAGGAGTTTCATGTAGACCATAGTACAAGTTTCATGTAGACCATAGTACAAGTCTCTTGTAGACCATAGTACATGTCTCATGTAAACCATGGTACAAGTCTCATGTAGACCATTGTACAAGTCTCATGTAGACCATAGTACAAGTCTCATGTAGACCATTGTACAAGTCTCATGTAGACCATAGTACAAGTCTCATGTAGACCATAGTACAAGTCTCATGTAGACCATGGTAGGAGTTTCATGTAGACCATAGTACAAGTTTCATGTAGACCATAGTACAAGTCTCTTGTAGACCATGGTAGAAGTTTCATGTAGACCATAGTACAAGTATCATGTAGACCAGAGTACAAGTCTCATGTAAACCATGGTACAAGTCTCATGTAGACCATTGTACAAGTATAATGCCTACCAGAGTACAAGTCTCATGTAGACCATGGTAGAAGTCTCATGTAGTCCATAGTACAAGTCTCATGTAGACCATTGTACAAGTATAATGTAGACCATAGTACAAGTCTCATGTGGACCAAAGTACAAGTCTCATGTAGACCATAGTACAAGTCTCATGTGGATCATAGTACAAGTCTCATGTAGACCATTGTACAAGTCTCATGTAGACCATAGTACACATCTCATGTAGACCATTGTACAAGTATAATGTAGACCGGAGTACAAGTATTATGTAGACCGGAGTACAAGTATTATGTAGACCAGAGTACAAGTATAATGTAGACCAGGGTACAAGTATAATGTAGACCAGGGTACAAGTATCATGTAGACCGGAATACAAGTATAATGTAGACCAGGGTACAAGTATAATGTAACCTGGAGTACAAGTTTAATGTAGACCATAGTACATGTAGACCAGGATACAAGTATAATGTAGGCCAAAGTACAAGTATCATGTAGACCGGAGTACAAGTATAATGTAGACCATAGTACAAGTCTCATGCAGTCCATAGTACAAGTCTCAGGTAGACAATAGTACAAGTATAATTTAGACCATATATATATATACATATATACATATATATATATATATATATATATATATATATATATATATATATATATATATATATATATATATACATACATACATATATATATATATATATATATATATACATATATATATACATACATATATAAATAAATACACACATATATATATTTATATACATATATTTATATATGTATATATACATACATACATACAGTATCTATGTATATACTGTATGTACATATACATATGTATCTATATAGCCATATCGATACATATATACATATGTATCTATAGATATATATACATATATATAGATAGAGAGATACACACTTATATATACATATATGTATATATACATATTAATATATATACATATGTATATATATACAGTATACACACACACACATATATGTATGTAAAGTGTGTATGAAAAGTATTCAGACCCCTTTAAATGTTTCACTCTTAGTTTGCTAAAATTCAATGAAAGTTGAAGTTACTTCTCATGAATGTCCAGTCAGCAGCACATCTTCACACAACATATTTATGCACTTTTATCACAAATAAAAACATCCCGTGTACAAAAGTATCTACACTACGTAGTTGAAGCAGCTTTGGCACAAATTCCAGCCTTCAGTCTTTGTGAACAGGAAGCCACAAACCTGGCACACCTTTCTTTTCTTTGGGCACTTTCTCTCTTTCCTTTGCAGCGCCTCTCAAGCTCCATCAGGTATGATAAGAAGTGTTGCTTGTCATCCACCTTTATACAGTTTGTCTACAATAGATTGTCAAGTATAACATTGACCCTTCAGTTGCAAGAATTGGACCGTAAAAAAAAAAAGGTTAATAAGTCGAGTGAAGTAAAACATGATCTTGTGGACCACAAGATGTTGACACGTTATGGATGGATCTAATCAATGCCTCGGTGTTACAACAGCACAGTGTTTTAGGAACTGCTGACCGTGGACTAAGAACATGACAAAGTCCATCACTGTGTCACTGGCACACCTTCTCTAAACAGGACCACGTGACCCACTCAAGACCTGATGGGTTCTTCAGAACAGGACCTCACACATCAGACTTTTTCACTGCAAAACTTCAATTAAGAACCTAAATACTTAGTTCTAGACCAGGGGTGTCAAACCTGTTTTTTTATTGAGGGCCACTTTGCAATCAGAGGGCCAATTTAATTTAAGTGCAGGACTACATAAATTGATGTGGCGGACCTAATCAAATTTTAAACTTTTTAGGTTTCAACATACCAAACTAGCTAAAAGGCTAGTATAACATTAGCCTAATAATATAACAGACATTGCGGGCCACTTAAATGGCATGGCGAGCCGTTAGCATGCCTATGTTTTGCATATATGCTAACGTTAGCCTACTAATATAAGAGACGTTAGCATGTATGTAAAACATAGGCATGCTAACGTTAGCCTACTAATATAAGAGACGTTATCTTTTTTGTAAAACATAGGCATGCTAACGTTAGCCGAACTAATATAACAGACATTAGCATTTATGTAAAAGATAGGCATGCTAACGTTAGCCTACTAATATAACAGACGTTAGCATTTATGTAAAAGATAGGCATGCTAACGTTAGCCTACTAATATAACAGATGTTAGCATTTATGTAAAAGATAGGCATGCTAACATTAGCCTACTAATATAAGAGACGTTAGCATGTATGTAAAACATAGACATGCTAATGTTAGTCTACTTAAATAGAGACGTAGGCATACTTCCAAGATGGGGCCAAGTATTTAAATTTATGATTTTTTTTTTAGCTAGCAAAAAAATGTTAGCATGCTAACATTAGCATGCTAGCACGTGACCGGATAAGAGGAAATACCAAAATGCAGCATTTTTAGGTGTAAACGTACAAAAATAGTTACAAAGCTAGTATGATATGTTAGCAAGCTAATAAAAAAAGACAAGCATACTTCCAGAACTACTTCCGGTCCAGGACTACAATGGAAAGATGCCCAGGACTACAAGAGAAAGACCTTGTAGACTGCACACCGTCCAGGACTACAAGGGAAAGTTGCCAGGACTACAAAAGAAAGACCTTGTAGACTGCACACCGTCCAGGACTACAAGAGAAATACCTTGTAGACTGCACACGGTCCAGGACTACAAGGGAAAGACGTCCAGGACTACAAGAGAAAGACCTTGTAGACTGCACACGGTCCAGGACTACAAGGGAAAGATGTCCAGGACTACAAGAGAAAGACCTTGTAGATTGCACACGGTCCAGGGCTACAAGAGAAAGATGTCCAGGACTACAAGAGAAAGACCTTGTAGCTTGCACACGGTCCAGGGCTACAAGAGAAAGACCTTGTAGCCTGCACATGGTCCAGGACTACAAAGGAAAGACATCCAGGACTACAAGAGAAAGACTTTGTAGACTGCACACGGTCCAGGACTACAAGAGAAAGACCTTGTAGACTGCACATGGTCCAGGACTACAAGGGAAAGACCTTGTAGATTGCACACGGTCCAGGACTACAAGAGAAAGACCTTGTAGACTGCACACGGTCCAGGACTACAAGGGAAAGATGTCCAGGACTACAAGAGAAAGACCTTGTAGATTGCACACGGTCCTGGACTACAAGAGAAAGGCCTTGTAGACTGCACATGGTCCAGGACTACAAGAGAAAGACCTTGTAGATTGCACACGGTCCAGGACTACAAGAGAAAGACCTTGTAGACTGCACACGGTCCAGGACTACAAGGGAAAGATGTCCAGGACTACAAGAGAAAGACCTTGTAGATTGCACACGGTCCTGGACTACAAGAGAAAGGCCTTGTAGACTGCACACGGTCCAGGACTACAAGAGAAAGACCTTATAGACTGCACACGGTCCAGGACTACAAGAGAAAGACCTTGTAGACTGCACACGGTCCAGGACTACAAGAGAAAGACCTTGTAGACTGCACACGGTCCAGGACTACAAGGGAAAGATGTCCAGGACCACAAGGGAAATACGTCCAGGACCTCAAGGGAAAGACGTCCAGGACCACAAGAGAAAGACGTCCAGGACCACAAGGGAAAGACGTCCAGGACTACAAGAGAAAGACGTCCAGGACTACAAGGGAAAGACGTCCAGGACTACAAGGGAAAGACGTCCAGGACTACAAGGGAAAGACATCCAGGACTATAGGGAAAGACGTCCATGGCTACAAGAGAAAGACGTCCAGGACTACAAGGGAAAGACGTCCAGGACTACAAGGGAAAGACGTCCAGGACTACAAGAGAAAGACGTCCATGACTACAAGAGAAAGACGTCCAGGACTACAAAAGAAAGACGTCCAGGACTACAAGGGAAAGACGTCCAGGACTACAAGGGAAAGACGTCCATGACTACAAGAGAAAGACGTCCAGGACTACAAGGGAAAGACGTCCAGGACTACAAGAGAAAGACGTCCAGGACTACAAGGGAAAGACGTCCAGGACTACAAGGGAAAGACGTCCAGGACTACAAGGGAAAGACATCCAGGACTATAGGGAAAGACGTCCATGGCTACAAGAGAAAGACGTCCAGGACTACAAGGGAAAGACGTCCAGGACTACAAGGGAAAGACGTCCAGGACTACAAGAGAAAGACGTCCATGACTACAAGAGAAAGACGTCCAGGACTACAAAAGAAAGACGTCCAGGACTACAAGGGAAAGACGTCCAGGACTACAAGGGAAAGACGTCCATGACTACAAGAGAAAGACGTCCAGGACTACAAGGGAAAGACGTCCATGACTACAAGAGAAAGACGTCCAGGACTACAAGGGAAAGACGTCCAGGACTACAAGGGAAAGACGTCCAGGACTACAAGGGAAAGACGTCCATGACTACAAGAGAAAGACGTCCAGGACTACAAGAGAAAGACGTCCAGGACTACAAGAGAAAGATGTCCATGACTACAAGAGAAAGACGTCCAGGACTACAAGGGAAAGACGTCCATGACTACAAGGGAAAGATGTCCAGGACTACAAGAGAAAGATGTCCAGGACTACAAGGGAAAGACGTCCATGACTACAAGAGAAAGATGTCCAGGACTACAAGGGAAAGACGTCCAGGACTACAAGAGAAAGATGTCCAGGACTACAAGGGAAAGACGTCCATGACTACAAGAGAAAGATGTCCAGGACTACAAGGGAAAGACGTCCAGGACTACAAGGGAAAGACGTCCAGGACTACAAGAGAAAGATGTCCAGGACTACAAGGGAAAGACGTCCAGGACTACAAGGGAAAGACGTCCATGACTACAAGAGAAAGACGTCCAGGACTACAAGAGAAAGACGTCCAGGACTACAAGGGAAAGACGTCCAGGACTACAAGGGAAAGACGTCCAGGACTACAAGGGAAAGACATCCAGGACTATAGGGAAAGACGTCCAGGACTACAAGGGAAAGACGTCCAGGACTACAAGGGAAAGACGTCCAGGACTACAAGAGAAAGATGTCCATGACTACAAGAGAAAGACGTCCAGGACTACAAGGGAAAGACGTCCATGACTACAAGGGAAAGATGTCCAGGACTACAAGAGAAAGATGTCCAGGACTACAAGGGAAAGACGTCCATGACTACAAGAGAAAGATGTCCAGGACTACAAGGGAAAGACGTCCAGGACTACAAGAGAAAGATGTCCAGGACTACAAGGGAAAGACGTCCATGACTACAAGAGAAAGATGTCCAGGACTACAAGGGAAAGACGTCCAGGACTACAAGGGAAAGACGTCCAGGACTACAAGGGAAAGACATCCAGGACTATAGGGAAAGACGTCCAGGACTACAAGGGAAAGACGTCCAGGACTACAAGGGAAAGACGTCCATGACTACAAGAGAAAGACGTCCAGGACTACAAGAGAAAGACGTCCAGGACTACAAGGGAAAGATGTCCAGGACTACAAGAGAAAGATGTCCAGGACTACAAGGGAAAGACGTCCATGACTACAAGAGAAAGACGTCCAGGACTACAAGGGAAAGACGTCCAGGACTACAAGGGAAAGACGTCCAGGACTACAAGGGAAAGACGTCCAGGACTACAAGAGAAAGACATCCAGGACTACAAGGGAAAGACGTCCATGACTACAAGAGAAAGATGTCCAGGACTACAAGAGAAAGACGTCCAGGACTACAAGAGAAAGACGTCCAGGACTACAAGGGAAAGACGTCCATGACTACAAGAGAAAGACGTCCAGGACTACAAGGGAAAGACGTCCATGACTACAAGGGAAAGACGTCCAGGACTACAAGGGAAAGATGTCCAGGACTACAAGGGAAAGACGTCCAGGACTACAAGAGAAAGATGTCCATGACTACAAGAGAAAGACGTCCAGGACTACAAGGGAAAGACGTCCAGGACTACAAGAGAAAGACGTCCAGGACTACAAGAGAGAGACATCCAGGACTACAAGGGAAAGACGTCCATGACTACAAGAGAAAGATGTCCAGGACTACAAGAGAAAGACGTCCAGGACTACAAGAGAAAGACGTACAGGACTACAAGAGAAAGATGTCCATGACTACAAGAGAAAGACGTCCAAGACTACAAGGGAAAGACGTCCAGGACTACAAGAGAAAGACGTCCATGACTACAAGAGAAAGACGTCCAGGACTTCAAGGGAAAGACGTCCAGGACTACAAGGGAAAGACGTCCAGGACGACAAGGGAAATACGTCCAGGACTACAAGCGAAAGACGTCCAGGACTACAAGAGAAAGACGTCAATGACTACAAGAGAAAGACGTCCATGACTACAAGAGAAAGACGTCCAGGACTACAAGGGAAAGACGTCCATGACTACAAGAGAAAGACGTCCAGGACTACAAGAGAAAGATGTCCATGACTACAAGAGAAAGACGTCCAGGACGACAAGGGAAAGATGTCCAGGACTACAAGAGAAAGATGTCCATGACTACAAGAGAAAGACGTCCAGGACTACAAGGGAAAGACATCCAGGACTACAAGGGAAAGACGTCCAGGACTACAAGGGAAAGACGTCCATGACTACAAGAGAAAGACGTCCAGGACTACAAGAGAAAGACGTCCAGGACTACAAGAGAAAGACGTCCAGGACTACAAGAGAAAGACGTCCAGGACTACAAGGGAAAGACGTCCATGACTACAAGAGAAAGACGTCCAGGACTACAAGAGAAAGACGTCCAGGACTACAAGAGAAAGACGTCCAGGACTACAAGAGAAAGACGTCCAGGACTACAAGGGAAAGACGTCCATGACTACAAGAGAAAGACGTCCAGGACTACAAGAGAAAGACGTCCAGGACTACAAGAGAAAGACGCCCAGGACTACAAGAGAAAGACGTCCATGACTACAAGAGAAAGACGTCCATGACTACAAGAGAAAGACGTCCAGGACTACAAGGGAAAGACGTCCAGGACTACAAGGGAAAGACGTCCATGACTACAAGAGAAAGACGTCCATGACTACAAGAGAAAGACGTCCAGGACTACAAGAGAAAGACGTCCAGGACTACAAGGGAAAGACGTCCATGACTACAAGAGAAAGACGTCCAGGACTACAAGAGAAAGACGTCCAGGACTACAAGAGAAAGACGTCCAGGACTACAAGAGAAAGATGTCCATGACTACAAGAGAAAGACGTCCAGGACTACAAGGGAAAGACGTCCATGACTACAAGGGAAAGATGTCCAGGACTACAAGAGAAAGATGTCCAGGACTACAAGGGAAAGACGTCCATGACTACAAGAGAAAGATGTCCAGGACTACAAGGGAAAGACGTCCATGACTACAAGAGAAAGATGTCCATGACTACAAGAGAAAGACGTCCAGGACTACAAGAGAAAGACGTCCAGGACTACAAGGGAAAGATGTCCAGGACTACAAGGGAAAGACGTCCAGGACTACAAGAGAAAGACGTCCAGGACTACAAGAGAAAGACGTCCATGACTACAAGAGAAAGACGTCCATGACTACAAGGGAAAGACGTCCATGACTACAAGGGAAAGACGTCCATGACTACAAGAGAAAGACGTCCATGACTACAAGAGAAAGACGTCCATGACTACAAGGGAAAGACGTCCATGACTACAAGGGAAAGACGTCCATGACTACAAGAGAAAGACGTCCATGACTACAAGAGAAAGACGTCCATGACTACAAGGGAAAGACGTCCATGACTACAAGAGAAAGACGTCCATGACTACAAGGGAAAGACGTCCATGACTACAAGAGAAAGACGTCCATGACTACAAGAGAAAGACGTCCATGACTACAAGAGAAAGACGTCCATGACTACAAGGGAAAGACGTCCATGACTACAAGGGAAAGACGTCCATGACTACAAGAGAAAGACGTCCATGACTACAAGGGAAAGACGTCCAGGACTACAAGGGAAAGACGTCCATGACTACAAGGGAAAGACGTCCATGACTACAAGGGAAAGACGTCCATGACTACAAGAGAAAGACGTCCATGACTACAAGGGAAAGACGTCCATGACTACAAGGGAAAGACGTCCATGACTACAAGAGAAAGACGTCCATGACTACAAGGGAAAGACGTCCATGACTACAAGAGAAAGACGTCCATGACTACAAGAGAAAGACGTCCATGACTACAAGAGAAAGACGTCCATGACTACAAGGGAAAGACGTCCATGACTACAAGGGAAAGACGTCCATGACTACAAGAGAAAGACGTCCATGACTACAAGGGAAAGACGTCCAGGACTACAAGGGAAAGACGTCCATGACTACAAGGGAAAGACGTCCATGACTACAAGGGAAAGACGTCCATGACTACAAGAGAAAGACGTCCATGACTACAAGGGAAAGACGTCCATGACTACAAGGGAAAGACGTCCATGACTACAAGAGAAAGACGTCCATGACTACAAGAGAAAGACGTTCAGGACTACAAGAGAAAGACGTCCATGACTACAAGGGAAAGACGTCCAGGACTACAAGAGAAAGACGTCCATGACTACAAGAGAAAGACGTCCATGACTACAAGAGAAAGACGTCCATGACTACAAGGGAAAGACGTCCAGGACTACAAGAGAAAGACGTCCATGACTACAAGAGAAAGACGTCCAGGACTACAAGAGAAAGACGTCCATGACTACAAGGGAAAGACGTCCAGGACTACAAGAGAAAGACGTCCATGACTACAAGAGAAAGACGTCCATGACTACAAGAGAAAGACGTCCATGACTACAAGGGAAAGACGTCCAGGACTACAAGAGAAAGAAGTCCAGGACTACAAGAGAAAGATGTCCAGGACTACAAGGGAAAGACGTCCAGGACTACAAGAGAAAGACGTCCATGACTACAAGAGAAAGACGTCCATGACTACAAGAGAAAGATGTCCAGGACTACAAGAGAAAGACGTCCAGGACTACAAGAGAAAGAAGTCCAGGACTACAAGAGAAAGAAGTCCAGGACTACAAGAGAAAGACGTCCATGACTACAAGAGAAAGACGTCCATGACTACAAGAGAAAAGTGTTCCTGTCGGGAGGTGAAATATTGTGTTTGCCAGCCTGACCCACTTCCAAGTCTATTATGCATTATTAGCATTCAATAATTGATGAACTTGCATGCATTTTGCATTTAGGAGTGTGTTCATTAGCGGTGTGACTTGGCGGTGTGAGCGTGACACTCGCCGTGGGCAAAAAGCCGGCGCGGACAAAAGCTTTCAGGGATGATGTCAGCCTGTATGAAAGGACCCCCCCCCCCCCCCCCCCGCAGGGAGGTCACGTGGGGTCAGAGTCTGGCAGGGCTGACAACATTTGGTACACAAGCACCACGTCAGCTCGCTTCTCTTCCTGCTGCGTCCGTGCATTCGAGAAAAAACTGTGTCTGCGTTTCACTAAAATGACCCAAATGTTTTTTTGGGGGTGATTTATTTAAGTGATGGCTTAAGTTACCTGAGTTTGCATTAAATGTGAGCCGGAACTCTTCTCCTCAAGATGCCTTTATTTTGTTTTGTTTTGTTTTATTGCATCGTGGGATGTTTATGTTCCATAAAGCATGGAAACTTAATCATGAACTTAGAACTGAATGGCAGCAACACATTGCATATAGTTGTCACGGGGGGCATTTTTACCACTGTGTTACATGGCCTTTCCTTTTAACAACACCCAGTAAAGGTTTGGGAACTGAGGAGACACATTTTTGAAGTGGAATTCTTTCCCATTCTTGCTTGATGTACAGCTTAAGTTGTTCAACAGTCCGGGGGTCTCCCTTGTGCTATTTTAGGCTTCATAATGCACCACACATTTTCAATGTCTGGACTACAAGCAGGCCAGTCTAGTACCCGCACTCTTTTACTATGAAGCCACGCTGTTGTAACACATGGCTTGGCATCGCCTTGCCGAAATAAGCAGGGGCGTCCATGATAACGTTGCTTGGATGGCAACGTATGTTGCTCCAAAAGCTGTATGTACCTTTCAGCATTAATGGTGCCTTCACAGATGTGTGAGTTACCCATGTCTTGGGCACTAATACACCCCCATACCATCACACATGCTGCCTTTTACACTTTGCGCCTGGAACAGTCCGGATGGTTCTTTTCCTCTTTAGTCCGGAGGTCACGAAATCCACAGTTTCCAAAAACTATTTGAAATGTGGACTCATCACCACAGAACACTTTTCCACTTTGCATAAGTCCATCTTAGATGATCTCAGGCCCAGCGAGGCCGGCGGCGTTTCTGGGTGTTGTTGATAAATGGCTTTGGCTTTGCATAGTAGAGTTTTAACTTGCACTTACAGATGTAGCGACCAACTGTAGTTACTGACAGTGGTGTTCTGAAGTGTTCCTGAGCCCATGTGGTGATATCCTTTTCACACTGATGTCGCTTTTTGATGCAGTACCGCCTGAGGGATCGAAGGTCCGTAATATCATGGCTTGCGTGCAGTGATTTCTCCAGACTCTCTGAACCTTTTGATGATATTACAATCCCTAAATTCCTTGCAATAGCTGGTTGAGAAAAGTTGTTCATAAACGATTGGCTCAGGCATTTGTTGAGTAAAATTCCAACTTTTATCATAATATTGCACAAATGTTGAGTTTTTATTGTAAAATTGTCGACTTTTATCATAATACTGCCAAAATTCGAAGTTTTTCTTGTGAAATTGTGACCTTTTTCTTGTGAAATTCAACAAATTTTTCACAACAAGCTTTTTTTAATATTTGCATAATATCAGAATATTGCCAATTTTTTTGTTGTTCTTGTAAAATAGTGACATTTTTTGAGTAAAATGATGACTTTTGTCATTTTGCCAAAGAAAATTCCGATTATTATTGTAATATTGCCAAAATGTCAGTTTTCTTATAAAATTCAGACTTTTGTCACAATGTTGCCAATTTTTTTGTTGTCCTTGTAAAATAGTGACATTTTTTAAGCAAAATTATGACTTTTGTCATAATTTTTGCTAAGTAGAATTCCGATTATTATTATATTGCCAACATTTTAACATTTTCTTATAAAATTGTGACTTTTGTCGAGTAAAATTACGACTCTTTTCATAAAATTGCCAAAATCTTAAGGTTTTCTTGTAAAATGGCGACTGTTATTGAGTAAAATTCCAACTTTCATCATAACATTGCACAAATGTTCAGTTTTTCTTGTCAAATTTTGACTTGTGTTGAGTAAAATGACGACTTTTATTATAATACTGCCAAAAATCTAAGTTTTTCTTGTGAAATTGTGACCTTTTGCTTGTGAAATTCCCCCAAAAATTTCACAACAAGCTTTTTTATACATGCATAGTATGTATATATTATTAATGTTGTAAATTATGTTGTAATTGTTTGAGTAAAATGATGACTTTTGTCATTTTGCCAAATAAAATTCCGTTTATAATTGTAATATTGCCAAAATGTCAGTTTTCTTATAAAATTCTGACTTTTGTCACAATGTTGCCAATTTTTTTGTTGTCCTTGTAAAATAGTGACATTTTTAAAGCAAAATTATGACTTTTGTCATAATTTTGCTAAGTAGAATTCCGATTATTATTATAATATTGCCAACATTTTAACATTTTCTTATAAAATTGTGACTTTTGTCGAGTAAAATTACGACTCTTTTCATAAAATTGCCAAAATCTTAAGCTTTTCTTGTAAAATGGCGACTGTTATTGAGTAAAATTCCAACTTTCATCATAACATTGCACAAATGTTCAGTTTTTCTTGTCAAATTTTGACTTGTGTTGAGTAAAATGACGACTTTTATTATAATACTGCCAAAAATCTAAGTTTTTCTTGTGAAATTGTGACCTTTTGCTTGTGAAATTCCCCCAAAAATTTCACAACAAGCTTTTTTATACATGCATAGTATGTATATATTATTAATGTTGTAAATTATGTTGTAATTTTTTGAGTAAAATGATGACTTTTGTCATTTTGCCAAATAAAATTCCGTTTATAATTGTAATATTGCCAAAATGTCAGTTTTCTTATAAAATTCAGACTTTTGTCACAATGTTGCCAATTTTTTTGTTGTCCTTGTAAAATAGTGACATTTTTTAAGCAAAATGATGACTTTTGTCATAATTTTGCTAAGTAGAATTCCGATTATTATTATAATATTGCCAACATTTTAACGTTTTCTTATAAAATTGTGACTTTTGTCGAGTAAAATTACGACTCTTTTCATAAAATTGCCAAAATCTTAAGCTTTTCTTGTAAAATGGCGACTGTTATTGAGTAAAATTCCAACTTTCATCATAACATTGCACAAATGTTCAGTTTTTCTTGTCAAATTTTGACTTGTGTTGAGTAAAATGACGACTTTTATTATAATACTGCCAAAAATCTAAGTTTTTCTTGTGAAATTGTGACCTTTTGCTTGTGAAATTCCCCCAAAAATTTCACAACAAGCTTTTTTATACATGCATAGTATGTATATATTATTAATGTTGTAAATTATGTTGTAATTTTTTGAGTAAAATGATGACTTTTGTCATTTTGCCAAATAAAATTCCGTTTATAATTGTAATATTGCCAAAATGTCAGTTTTCTTATAAAATTCAGACTTTTGTCACAATGTTGCCAATTTTTTTGTTGTCCTTGTAAAATAGTGACATTTTTTAAGCAAAATGATGACTTTTGTCATAATTTTGCTAAGTAGAATTCCGATTATTATTATAATATTGCCAACATTTTAACGTTTTCTTATAAAATTGTGACTTTTGTCGAGTAAAATTACGACTCTTTTCATAAAATTGCCAAAATCTTAAGCTTTTCTTGTAAAATGGCGACTGTTATTGAGTAAAATTCCAACTTTCATCATAACATTGCACAAATGTTCAGTTTTTCTCGTCAAATTTTGACTTGTGTTGAGTAAAATGACGACTTTTATTATAATACTGCCAAAAATCTAAGTTTTTCTTGTGAAATTGTGACCTTTTGCTTGTGAAATTCCCCCGAAAATTTCACAACAAGCTTTTTTATACATGCATAGTATGTATATATTATTAATGTTGTAAATTATGTTGTAATTTTTTGAGTAAAATTATGACTTTTGTCATTTTGCCAAATAAAATTCCGTTTATAATTGTAATATTGCCAAAATGTCAGTTTTCTTATGAAATTCTGACTTTTGTCACAATGTTGCCAATTTTTTTGTTGTCCTTGTAAAATAGTGACATTTTTTAAGCAAAATGATGACTTTTGTCATAATTTTGCTAAGTAGAATTCCGATTATTATTATAATATTGCCAACATTTTAACGTTTTCTTATAAAATTGTGACTTTTGTCGAGTAAAATTACGACTCTTTTCATAAAATTGCCAAAATCTTAAGCTTTTCTTGTAAAATGGCGACTGTTATTGAGTAAAATTCCAACTTTCATCATAACATTGCACAAATGTTCAGTTTTTCTTGTTAAATTTTGACTTGTGTTGAGTAAAATGACTACTTTTATTATAATACTGCCAAAAATCTAAGTTTTTCTTGTGAAATTGTGACCTTTTGCTTGTGAAATTCCCCCAAAAATTTCACAACAAGCTTTTTTATACATGCATAGTATGTATATATTATTAATGTTGTAAATTATGTTGTAATTTTTTGAGTAAAATGATGACTTTTGTCATTTTGCCAAATAAAATTCCGTTTATAATTGTAATATTGCCAAAATGTCAGTTTTCTTATAAAATTCAGACTTTTGTCACAATGTTGCCAATTTTTTTGTTGTCCTTGTAAAATAGTGAAATTTTTTAAGCAAAATGATGACTTTTGTCATAATTTTGCTAAGTAGAATTCCGATTATTATTATAATATTGCCAACATTTTAACGTTTTCTTATAAAATTGTGACTTTTGTCGAGTAAAATTACGACTCTTTTCATAAAATTGCCAAAATCTTAAGCTTTTCTTGTAAAATGGCGACTGTTATTGAGTAAAATTCCAACTTTCATCATAACATTGCACAAATGTTCAGTTTTTCTCGTCAAATTTTGACTTGTGTTGAGTAAAATGACGACTTTTATTATAATACTGCCAAAAATCTAAGTTTTTCTTGTGAAATTGTGACCTTTTGCTTGTGAAATTCCCCCCAAAAATTTCACAACAAGCTTTTTTATACATGCATAGTATGTATATATTATTAATGTTGTAAATTATGTTGTAATTTTTTGAGTAAAATGATGACTTTTGTCATTTTGCCAAATAAAATTCCGTTTATAATTGTAATATTGCCAAAATGTCAGTTTTCTTATAAAATTCTGACTTTTGTCACAATGTTGCCAATTTTTTTGTTGTCCTTGTAAAATAGTGAAATTTTTTAAGCAAAATGATGACTTTTGTCATCATTTTGCTAAGTAGAATTCCGATTATTATTATAATATTGCCAACATTTTAACGTTTTCTTATAAAATTGTGACTTTTGTCGAGTAAAATTACGACTCTTTTCATAAAATTGCCAAAATCTTAAGCTTTTCTTGTAAAATGGCGACTGTTATTGAGTAAAATTCCATCTTTCATCATAACATTGCACAAATGTTCAGTTTTTCTTGTCAAATTTTGACTTGTCTTGAGTAAAATGACGACTTTTATTATGATACTGCCAAAAATCTAAGTTTTTCTTGTGAAATTGTGACCTTTTGCTTGTGAAATTCACCCCAAAATTTCACAACAAGCTTTTTTATACATGCATAGTATGTATATATTATTAATGTTGTAAATTATGTTGTAATTTTTTGAGTAAAATGATGACTTTTGTCATTTTGCCAAATAAAATTCCGTTTATAATTGTAATATTGCCAAAATGTCAGTTTTCTTATAAAATTCTGACTTTTGTCACAATGTTGCCAATTTTTTTGTTGTCCTTGTAAAATAGTGAAATTTTTTAAGCAAAATGATGACTTTTGTCATCATTTTGCTAAGTAGAATTCCGATTATTATTATAATATTGCCAACATTTTAACATTTTCTTATAAAATTGTGACTTTTGTCGAGTAAAATTACGACTCTTTTCATAAAATTGCCAAAATCTTAAACTTTTCTTGTAAAACTGCGTCTGTTATTGACACTTCTTTATATATCTATTAAGTGGTGACCCTCGCCCCTGTCCTTGTTTGTGAATGACTGAGCATTTCGTGGAAGCTGCTTTTATACCCAATCATGGCACCCACCTGTTCCCAATTAGCCTGTTCACTTGAGGGATGTTCCAAATAAGTGTTTGATGGGCATTCCTCAACTTTCTGTTATGGTTGCAGGAGGAGTTGTGACGGCACAGAACCACAAGGGGGTGAAGTTGCTCTATGTTTTATTATATATATGTATAATATATATAAAAATACACAATACTAAATATAAACTAGAGTGTGAATAATTCAAAAGTGTGAGGCTGTGTGATTAGCTGTAGTGTTTTACCAAACGAGGAGAAGGAACAAGGCAGGAAGGCAGTCCGTGAGCAGGCGGAGATAGTCAGGGAGAATGGCGAGGCGTCAGAGGTCCGTGTCCAAGCGGAGGTGGAGGATGAAGGGAGGGAGTCCAGAATCTAGTGGGGAACAACAGGGGATCACAGGAGAACACGGACATCAGACACAGAAACAAGGAAGTCACAGGGGGAGAGCGAGTACGCAGGATAGAAGCCAGACAAGGGGTGCTTACTAGGTACAGAAGACTAAGTTCCGGCCAGGATCCTCGGGTCCACTGGTCTTTTTACAGCTCCCCCTCATCGGTCCCAGGGGCGTGTCTCGGCGCGCTGCCAACAGAGGTGCTGGCAGACCCAGCTGTCGGAGAAAAGCGGGTTCGAGCCCGCGCCGCGACACTTGCTCAGTCTTTTTTGCCACTTGTGCCAGCTTTTTTGAAACACGTTGCAGGCATCACATTCCAAATGAGCTAATACTTGCAAAAAATAACAAAGTTTACCAGCGTGAACATGAAATATCTGGTCTTTGCAGTCTATTCAATTGAATATAATATCATTGTAAGTGACAACTTCACTGCTTTTGGGGTTTGCACATTAAACAGCAACAATTGAAAATAAAGGATATATATAAATACACTACCGTTCAAAAGTTTGGGGTCACCTTGAAATGTCCTTATTTTCAATGAAGATAACTTTAAACTAGTCTTAACTTGAAAGAAATACACTCTATGTCAGGGGTCACCAACCTTTTTGAAACCAAGAGCTACTTCTTGGGTAGTGATTAATGCGAAGGGCTACCAGTTTGATACACACTTCAATAAATTGCCAGAAATAGCCAATTTGCTCAATTTACCTTTAACTCTATGTTATTATTAATAATTAATGATATTTACACTTAATTGAACGGTTTAAAAGAGGAGAAAACACGAAAAAAATGACAATTAAATTTTGAAACATAGTTTATCTTCAATTTCGACTCTTTAAAATTCAAAATTCAACCGAAAAAAAGAAGAGAAAAACTAGCTAATTCGAATCTTTTTGAAAAAATTTAAAAAATAATTTATGGAGCATCATTAGTAATTTTTACTGATTAAGATTAATTTTAGAATTTTGATGACATGTTTTAAATAGGATAAAATCCAATCTGCACTTTGTTAGAATATATAACAAATTGGACCAAGCTATATTTCTAACAAATCATTATTTCTTTTAGATTTTCCAGAACAAAAATTTTAAAAGAAATTCAAAAGACTTTGAAATAAGATTTAAATTTGATTCTCCAGATTTTGTAGATTTTCCAGAATAATTTTTTTGAATTTTAATCATAATACATTTGAAGAAATATTTCACAAATATGTTTCGTCGAAAAAACAGAAGTCAAAATGAAGAATTAAATTAAAATGTATTTATTATTCTTTACAATAAAAAAAATAAATTTACTTGAACATTGATTTAAATAGTCAGTAAAGAAGAGGAAGGAATTTAAAAGGTAAAAAGGTATATGTGTTTAAAAATCCTAAAATCATTTTTAAGGTTGTATTTTTTCTCTAAAATTGTTTTTCTGAAAGTTATAAGAAGCAAAGTAAAAAAATAAATGAATTTATTTAAACAAGTGAAGACCAAGTCTTTAAAATATTTTCTTGGATTTTCAAATTCTGTTTGAGTTTTGTCTCTCTTAGAATTAAAAATGTCGGGCAAAGCGAGACCAGCTTGCTAGTAAATAAATAACATTTAAAAAATAGAGGCAGCTCACTGGTAAGTGCTGCTATTTGAGCTATTTTTAGAACAGGCCAGCGGGCTACTCATCTGGTCCTTACGGGCTACCTGGTGCCCGGGTGCACCGCGTTGGTGACCCCTGCTCTATACATTGCTAATGTGGTAAATGACTATTCCAGCTGCAAATGTCTGCTTTTTGGTGCAATATCTACATAGTTAAAGTTAAGTTCAAGTTAAAGTACCAATGATTGTCACACACACACTAGGTGTGGTGAAATTTGTCCTCTGCATTTGACCCATCCCCTTGTTCACCCCCTGGGAGGTGAGGGGAGCAGTGGGCAGCAGCGGTGCCGCGCCCGGAAATCATTTTGGGTGATTTAACCCCCAATTCCAACCCTTGATGCTGAGTGCCAAGCAGGGAGGTAATGGCTCCCATTTTTATAGTCTTTGGTATGAACTCACAGCCTACCAGTGTATAGAGGCCCATTTCCAGCAACTATCACTCCAGTGTTCTAATGGTACAATGTGTTTGCTCATTGGCTCAGAAGGCTAATTGATGATTAGAAAACCCTTGTGCAATCATGTTCACACATCTGAAAACAGTTTAGCTCGGTACAGAAGCTACAAAACTGACCTTCCTTTGAGCAGATTGAGTTTCTGGAGCATCACGTTTGTGGGGGGGTCAATTAAACGCTCAAAATGGCCAGAAAAAGAGAACTTTCATCTGAAACTCGACAGTCTATTCTTGTTCTTACAAATGAAGGCTATTCCACAAAATTGTTTGGGTGACCCCAAACTTTTGAACGGTAGCGTATATGTCAATACTGATTAATAATAACGCAGATTTGTTTTTAAATATGTGTGTACATATTTGGAACCTTTTTAGATGGCGTCATGGTGACCACGCCCCTAACCACCGCATATTTTGGCAATCTGGGGTAAAACCCCGGGCTCATTGTCACCAATTTTGTACTGAGGTGCCTCTCTATTGCTTTTGTCGCTCGCACTTTTAGTTCTACGGTCATCGCCGCATTCCGTCACAAAAAAAAGCCAAAGAAAAAAAATGGCTAAAGTAACACACACAGACACCCCCCCCCCCGCCCCCGCCCCTCCTCCTTTCTTAGCCTCACCGCCTCCGATATGGAAAAATGTTTCCTGTCTCTCTCTCTCTCTCTCGCTTCTGCACAAGTAGGTCAGAGACTCCAGCAGGGCTGAAAGTCGGATGTGTGCAGAGGAGCTCCTTTAAATAAATCACCGTGCAATCAGCACTCACGTATGAAGCTGGCAGAGATGGACTGGAGGTGAAGTCGGGTGACTTCAATCGCCAAGCGAGCAGTGCAAAGGGTTAAGCGGACACGGAATCATCTTTTTGTTCCTTACTTCTATTGACCCGATTGACCGTTTGGTTTCAACCCTTGCATTTCGTGTCTGAAGACGTAACACCGCCGGGCTTTCCGAGAATTATCATTATTATTGCCACCTAATTTCCCCACTTTAGAGCCATTAGCTGGCCTACTTATGTAATGCAGTAATGCAACACCATCTATTTCCATGTTTATAATGGAGTAGCAGTGCACACGTGTTGTACAAACCCCCAAAAGCAGTGAAGTTGTCACGTTGTGTAAATGGTAAATAAAAAGAGAATACAACAAATCCTTTTCAACTTATATTCAATTGAATGGTAAACTTTGTTATTTTTTGCAAGTATTAGCTCATTTGGAATGTGATGGCCGCAACATGTTTCAAAAAAAGCTGGCACAAGTGGCAAAAAAAGACTGAGAAAGTTGAGGAGTGCTCGTCAAAGACTTATTCGGAACATCCCACAGGTGTGCAGGCTAATTGGGAACAGGTGGGTGCCATGATTGGGTATAAAAGCAGCTCCCGTGAAATGCTCAGTCATTCACAAACAAGGACGGGGGCGAGGGTCACCACTTTGTCAACAAATGCCTGAGCAAATTGTTTAAGAACAACATTTGTCAACCAAGCTACTGCAAGGAATTTAGGGATTTCAACCATCTACGCTCCGTAATATCATCAAAAGGTTCAGAGAATCTGGAGAAACCACTGCACGTAAGCGGCAAGGCCAAAAACCAACATTAAGTGCCCGTGACCTTGGATCCCTCAGGAGGTACTGCGTCGAAAACCAACATCGGTGTGTAAAGGATATCACCACATGGGCTCAGGAACACTTCAGAAAACCACTGTCACTAACTACAGTTCGTCGCTACATCTGCAAGTGCAAGGTAAAACTCTACTATGCAAAGCCAGAGCCATTTATCAACAACACCCAGAAACGCCGCCAACTTCGCTGGGCTTGAGATCATCTAAGATGAACTGATGCAAAGTGCCAAAGTGGAAAAGTGTTCTGACGAGTCCAAATTTAAAATTGTTTTTGGAAACTGTGTACATTGTGTCCTCGGGACCAAAGAGGAAAAGAACCATCCGGACTGTTCTAGGCGCAAAGTTGAAAAAGCCAGCATGTGTGATGGTATGGGGGTGTATTAGTGGGTAACTTACACATCTGTGAAGGCACCATTAATGCTGAAAGGTACATACAGCTTTTGGAGCAACATATGTTGCCATCCAAGCAACGTTATCATGGACGCCCCTGCTTATTTCGGCAAGACAATGCCCGAGCCACGTGTTTCAACAGTGTGGCTTCGTAGTAAAAGAGTGCGGGTACTAGACTGGCCTGCCTGTAGTCCAGACATTGAAAATGTGTGAAGGCTAAAATATGAGAAGGGAGACTGTTGAACAACTTAAGCTGTACATCAAGCAAGAATGGGAAAGCATTCCACTTCAAAAATGTGTCTCCTCACTTCCCAAACCTTTACTGAGTGTTGTTAAAAGGAAAGGCCATGTAACACAGTGGTAAAAATGCCGTCTTTGCAATGTGTTGCTGCCATTAAATTCTAAATGAATGATTATTTGCCAAAAAAATATATTGTTTCTCAGTTCAAACATGAAATATCTTGTCTTTGCAGTGTATCCAATTGAATATAAGTTAAAAAGGATTTGCAATCTATAGTATTCTGTTTTTATTTACCATTTACACAACGTGCCAACTTCACTGCTTTTGTACATTCATACTACATTCTGTCAGCATTTCAGTTCAACTTCAGCATTGGAGCATTCACATAATTCGGGGGTCGGCAACCCGCGGCTCTAGAGCCGCATGCAGCTCTTTAGCGCCGCCCTAGTGGCTCTCTTTCAAAAATGTGTGAAAAATGGAAAAAGATGACGGGAAAAAAAATATTTTGGGTTTTAATATGGTTTCTGTAGGAGGACAAACATGACACAAACCTCCCTAATTGTTATAAAGTACACTGTTTATATTAAACATGCTTCTCTGATTCGAGTATTTGGCGAGCGCCGTTTTGTCCTACTAATTTTGGCGGTCCTTGAACTCACCGTATTTTGTTTACATATATAACTTTCTCCGACTTCCTAGGACGTGTTTTATGCCTCTTCTTTTTCTGTCTCATTTTGTCCACCAAACTTTTAACGTTGTGCATGAGTGCACAAAGGTGAGTTTTGTTGATGTTATTGACTTGTGTGGAGTGCTAATCAGACATATTTGGTCACTGCATGACTACAAGCTAATCGATGCTAACATGCTATTTAGGCTAGCTATATGTACATATTGCATCATTATGCCTCATTTGTAGCTATATTTGAGGTCATTTAGTTTCCTTTAAGTCCTCTTAATTCAATTCATATCTCATGACACACTATCTGTATGTAATATGGCTTTTAATTTTTTGCGGCTCCAGACAGATTTGTTTTTTGTATTTTTGCTCCAATATGGCTCTTTCAACATTTTGGGTTGCCGACCCCTGACATAATTCCTTCAGGAATTGCCTCATCTAGTTGACATATGATTTGGTCATTTTGATCCAACGGGGACACCGTGTGGACAGAAGCTGCAATGCACTATGCAGAACTACCACAACCTGGAGTGTGGACTAAAAGATGTGTGCTGTACATCAAGGCAGGAATGTAAACAATGAATCAAGGCTTCGTGAAAAGATGATTATTTGGAAAATTTCGCGGCCATTCTCAGTCTGGCGTGAGTCGGCAACACACGCAATGTTTCCGAGGAGGCTTTCTGTGTCATTTGTGAGGAAGAACCGGCACAATCCGATTAGTGTAATTAAAGAGGAGCCCTGAAAAGAAACTGGGACTACTAAATGAAGGATTAAAGACCTGCTGACCTCCGCTGTCAGGTCAGCCTCTTGGTGGTGCTTCTGTCAAAAAAGGACACGGTGACTAAGAGTTTCATGTTTGTGTTCAGCCAATTATTGCAAATTCTTAAAAGCCTACTGAAAGCCACTACTAGCGACCACGCAGTCTGATAGTTTATATATCAATGATGAAATCTTAACATTGCAACACATGCCAATACGGCCGGGTTAACTTATAAAGTGACATAAACTTCCGGTTGAAAACGTCTATGTATGATGACGTATGCGTGTGACGTCAATGGTTGAACCGGAAGTATTCGGACACCATTGAATCCAATACAAAAAGCTCTGTTTTCATCTCAAAATTCCACAGTATTCTGGACATCTGTGTTGGTGAATCTTTTGCAATTTGTTTAATGAACAATGAAGACTGCAAAGAAGAAAGCTGTAGGTGGGATCGGTGTATTAGCGGCCGGCTGCAGCAACACAACCAGGAGGACTTTGACTTGAATAGCAGACACGCTATCCGACGCTAGCCGCCGACCGCATCGATGATCGGGTGAAGTCCTTCGTCGCGCCGTCGATCGCTGGAACGCAGGTGAGCGCGGGTGTTGATGAGCAGATGAGGGCTGGCGTAGGTGGAGAGATAATGTTTTTATCATAGCTCTGACGAGGTCCCGTAGCTAAGTTAGCCTCAATGGCGTCGTTAGCGACAGCATTGCTAGGCTTCGACAGGCGGCACAGGCATTAACCGTGTAGTTACAGGTCCAGTGTTTGGTTCGGTGTCTCCTGATAGTAGTATTGTTGATCTTCTGTCTATCCTTCCAGTCAGGGGCTTATTTCTTTTGTTTCTATCCGCATTTAAGCACGATGCTATCACGTTAGCTCCGTAGCTAAAGTGCTTCGCCGATGTATTGTCGTGGAGATAAAAGTCACTGTGAATGTCCATTTCGCGTTCTCGACTCTCATTTTCAAGAGGATATAGTATCCGAGGTGGTTTAAAATACAAATCCGTGATCCACAATAGAAAAAGGAGAGAGTGTGGAATCCAATGAGCCAGCTTGTACCTAAGTTACGGTCAGAGCGAAAAAAGATACGTCCTGCACTGCACTCTAGTCCTTCACTCTCACGTTCCTCATCCACGAATCTTTCATCCTGGCTCAAATTAATGGGGTAATCGTCGCTTTCTCGGTCCGAATCGCTCTCGCTGCTGGTGAAATGTGATGAGCCCTTCAACCTGTGACGTCACGCTACTTCCGGTACAGGCGAGGCTTTTTTTTTTATCAGCGACCAAAAGTTGCGAACTTTATCGTCGATGTTCTCTACTAAATCCTTTCAGCAAAAATATGGCAATATCGCGAAATGATCAAGTATGACACATAGAATGGATCTGCTAGCCCCGTTTAAATAAAAACATTTAATTTCAGTAGGCCTTAAAATGATCATTTGACACAGACAAAAGCGGTTAACACCAGACTGAATAGTTTGTGTTTATCCGAATTCACAAACAAAATTCGCTACTGTTCGAGTCTTGGATTATATAATACAAAAGTGTTATCTGCCATTTGATGCCGCTGAATTTCCACTTGATTGATGGGTGGAAGAAATGTGTAGACATTGCACACTTTTAATTGGAAGACAATTAGACAGGGGTGTTGGGGGGGAACTCTGAACTCCGAAGAAAAACAAAAGTTAATTATTCAACTTTAATGACTGATCTTTTTTTTATATTTAGGCATAGCAACCACAAAAGAACACAAACTAATTGTCCTTTCTTTGCAATTAGTTCTGCTCTCAAACACTACTAACAGTAGAGAATAAACTGGATTGTATCACAGAAAGTTCCTCAAACAAGTTGATTTACAAATGTATCTTTGTGACACTGATTTGTTTTTTTAGATATTTTTTCCAAAGCTCTTATCGTTTCTTTGGGCTGAATAGAGCAGTATGTGTTACAAAACAAGTTCATCATTTCCCGCTGATCAACCACTATCTGGCTGTCAATTTTGTGGCGTTAATCTGCTAACTTCACCCTGTGTGTCCTTAGATCAGTTTTGGTCCTTAAACTTGGGGATTTGTCGAAAACTTTGATTTTGATTTCAATCAAGCACAGGGAGAACCATTTTAGCATCTGTTGCGACAACTACTACACTTGAATTTAGCAATTAAAATGCTCCTAAAAGTTCAATTCTAAAGTTGGCCTTCAGAGGTTGAACCAACTCAGAAGACCTCTTGAGTATCTCAATGATCAAACCCATAGGGGCATATTGTTGTTTTATTTTGTTCAAACCACCACAAAAGGGTCAAGAGTCAACAAATGGAACAAAGTTGGCCTTCAGAGGTTGAACCAATTCAGAAGATCTCTTGACTACATACATACTACGTGTCCACAGGATATACAGTCGTGGTCAAACGTTTACATACACATGACCACAGAACTTTCCTCCAGAATGTCTTATCTTTGTCCATGTGATGTCAGAACAAACAAAAATTGAGCTGTTTGGCCACAATACCCAGCAATATGTTTGGAGGAGAAACGGTGAGGCCTTTAACCCCACGAACACCATCCCTACCGTCAAGCATGGTGGTGGTAGTATTATGCTCTGGGCCTGTTTTGCTGCCAATGGAACTGGTGCTTTACAGAGAGTAAATGGGACAATGAAAAAGGGAGGACTACCTCCAAATTCTTCAGGACAAGCTAAAATCATCAGCCCGGAGGTTGGGTCTTGGGCGCAGTTGGGTGTTCCAACAGGACAATGACCCCACACACACACGTCAAAAGTGGTAAAGGAATGGCTAAATCAGGCTAGAATGAAGGTTTTAGAATGGCTTTCCCAAAGTCCTGACGTAAACGTGCGGACAATGCTGAAGAAACAAGTCCATGTCAGAAAACCAACCACTTTAGCTTAACTGCACCAATTTTGTGAAGAGGAGTGGTCAAAAACTCAACCAAAAGCTTGTGGATGGCTACCAAAAGCGCCTTATTGCATGTTTTTTTGATTGATTGATTATTTTATTACATACTTGCCAACCTTGAGACCTCCAATATCGGGAGGTGGGGGGGGGGGGGGGGGGTTAGTCGGGGGTGGTGGTGGTGGGGGGGTGGGGGTTGGGGGCGGGCGGCGTGGTTGGGGCCGTGGTTATTTACACCTAGAATTCACCAACTCGAGTATTTCATATATATTTATATATTTCATATATATATATATATATATATATATATATATATATATATATATGTATGAAATACTTGACTTTCAGTGAATTCTAGCTATATATATATATATATATATATATATTTATTTTATTTACATATAAATAAAACAAATACTTGAATTTCAGTGTTCCGGTGGCTATCCATTACATGGCAGTATTGTCCTGTTTAACTTCTCCGTTCATGATGAGTATATCATTTCGGCCACCGTGTTCAATGGAGAAGTCTGTTCTGCAAAATGTACAGGCAACATACACCTTCCCCTTCGAACTGTCCTGGATGAACTGAAATTCTTGTTTCCATTCGTTTTGGAACTTGCAAGCGTATTTCTTCATCTTGCTCGACGACGGCGTCGCCATGTCTGTAATTTCGTCGTTCTTCTGCTTCGTCTCCTTGTCGTGTGCGCAGTTGTGCACTCTACTCTCTAAAAGCCCTAGATGTTATGACGTCATTGGGCAGGCAAGCTGTTTATATTGTGGGAAAGCGGACGTGAGAACAGGCTGTCCCCACTCAGTCTCAGGTCCGCATTGAGCTGGAGGGGGCGTGGCCTCCAGCTCCGGCTGAATACCGGGAGTTTGTCGGGAGAAAATCTCTACCGGGAGGTTGTCGGGAGAGGCGCTGAATACCGGGATTCTCCCGCTAAAAACGGGAGGGTTGGCAAGTATGTTTTATTAGTAGATTGCACAGTACAGTACATATTCCGTGCAATTGACCACTAAATGGTAACACCCCAATAAGTTTTTCAACTTGTTTAGTCGGGGTCCACGTAAATCAATTCATGGTCCCTTGGTCCCTTACCAAGGGACATGTAACCAATTATTAACATTGCTGTATGTATACTTTTGACCCAGCAGATTGGGTCACATTGTCAGTAGACCCATAATAAATTCATAAAAGAACCAAACTTCATTAATGTTTTTTGTGACTAGGGATGATACTCGAAACCGGTTTTCCCGGTTGTTTGATAAGAAAAGAACCGAGTCCTCGGACTCGAATCCCTTTTTGAGAACCGGTACCCGTTATCGAGA
This sequence comes from Entelurus aequoreus, assembly GCF_033978785.1. Taxonomy (NCBI): domain Eukaryota; kingdom Metazoa; phylum Chordata; class Actinopteri; order Syngnathiformes; family Syngnathidae; genus Entelurus; species Entelurus aequoreus. The sequence goes on along the minus strand of NC_084748.1, from coordinate 47,089,933 downwards.
CCACTATAGTAAAGGAAAAAGAGTTGATTCTTTATTCGAATCCCGTCCCGACCAGAAATGCTCCGTGGGACATCACAAGAAATGACGTCACGTAGCTCAGTCATTAGGCTCAGATAGCGAAAGCAGGAAAACAATGGACGGGAAAAAGCGCTCCAAGGTGTAATAAAGTTCAAAACAAAAGCTATAATCCATCGAGTAACTTTACTGAGAGATTTTAGCAGGGTAAAACACATGACGAACACTTTTACGACCAACCGGAAACATAGCAACGCAACTCCTTCACGGCAGCTGTCGCAACGTTCTTAAAGCAACCGCAGCACATACATATATATATATAACACATCTCCCTTTTTTAACTTTTGTTTTTCTTTCCTTGTAAACGTTACAAAATCACACTGTATATGTGTTGTCTGTCTAATTATAAATAATGCAGACGAGGCGTGTTGGCTGAGTTCTTGACGTTTACTTTCACAGCGTGGCAACATGCAACACTTTTCGGGGCTACCGCGCATGCTCGTAACTCCCGTTGCATGCTGGGTAGTGTAGTTGTTATATTCTCTAGCTCAGGGGTCACCAACCTTTTTGAAACCAAGAGCTACTTCTTGGGTAGTGATTAATGCGAAGGGCTACCAGTTTGATACGCACTTAAATAAATTGCCAGAAATAGCCAATTTGCTCAATTTACCTTTAACTCTATGTTATTATTAATAATTAATGATATTTACACTTAATTGAACGGTTTAAAAGAGGAGAAAACACGAAAAAAATGACAATTAAGTTTTGAAACATAGTTTATCTTCAATTTCGACTCTTTAAAATTCAAAATTCAACCGAAAAAAAGAAGAGAAAAACTAGCTACCGTAATTTTAATCTTTTTGAAAAAATTAAAAAAAGAATTTATGGAACATCATTAGTAATTTTTCCTGATTAAGATTAATTTTAGAATTTTGATGACATGTTTTAAATAGGTTAAAATCCAATCTACACTTTGTTAGAATATATAACAAATTGGACCAAGCTATATTTCTAACAAAGACAAATCATTATTTCTTCCAGATTTTCCAGAACAAAAATTTTAAAAGAAATTCAAAGGACTTTGAAATAAGATTTAAATTTGATTCTACAGATTTTCTAGATTTGCCAGAATAATTTTTTTGAATTTTAATCATAATAAGTTTGAAGAAATATTTCACAAATATTCTTTGTCGAAAAAACAGAAGCTAAAATGAAGAATTAAATTAAAATGTATTTATTATTCTTTACAATAAAAAAAATAAATTTACTTGAACATTGATTTAAATTGTCAGGAAAGAAGAGGAAGGAATTTAAAAGGTAAAAAGGTATATATGTTTAAAAATCCTAAAATCATTTTTAGGGTTGTATTTTTCCTCTAAAATTGTCTTTCTGAAAGTTATAAGAAGCAAAGTAAAAAAAATTAATGAATTTATTTAAACAAGTGAAGACCAAGTCTTTCAAATATTTTCTTGGATTTTCAAATTCTATTTGAGTTTTGTCTCTCTTAGAATTAAAAATGTCGGGCAAAGCGAAACTAGCTTGCTAGTAAATAAATAACATTTAAAAAATAAAGGCAGCTCACTGGTAAGTGCTGCTATTTGAGCTATTTTTATAACAGGCCGGCGGGCTACTCATCTGGTCCTTACGGGCTACCTGGTGCCCACGGGCACCGCGTTGGTGACCCCTGCTCTAGCTCATAACATTTTTCCCCCATAAAGAAATAATGTTAACTCAATAAAGTGTATTTCTTTTTTTAGCTTTAACTTTTCATTTATTAGCATTGTAACCACATTTGCAAAGAACTTTTCTCTTCATAGAATGTTCTTTCAATAAAGAAATAAAGTGCAAAAATGTCAAAGCATCATAACAAACAGTTATGTCAAATAGCAGCAGAAGTGCACTTTTTGGAGAGCTGTATTATTTTCAGTTTTGTGCCCAAGGGACTGATTTTATTTAACACTATATTATTATTTATACACCTATAGTGATCACAGAGACAGGTTGTTTTTGTGTTACTGTATATATTTGTTTCTCTGAAAAATCCCTCTTAATATACTTTGGGTAACAACAGTCAATATTTATTTATTTTATTTTATTTTTTTAGGTGGGTAACAGTCAATATTTATTTATTTATTAGATTTTATTTTTTTATTATATAATAAAAGTGAGCTTTTGTTAAACCAAATATTGTGATTTTTTCCATATACAACAACCTATCTGGACTCGATAAGAGAATCGATAAGGAATCGGTTCGATAAGAGGATTCGATAATAGGCTCGAACTCGATAATTCCTTATCAAACATCATCCCTATTTGTGACCAACAAGTATGTGCTCCAATCACTCTATCACAAAAACATAAGTTGTAGAAATGATTGGAAACTCAAGACAGTCATGACATGATGTTCTTTACAAGTGTATGTACACTTTTGACCACGACTGTATATCAGCTCGATGTTTGACTTAAAGGCCTACTGAAATGATTTTTTTTTATTTAAACGGGAATAGCAGATCCATTCTATGTGTCATACTTGATCATTTCGCGATATTGCCATATTTTTGCTGAAAGGATTTAGTAGAGAAAATCGACGATAAAGTTCGCAACTTTTGCTCGCCTTGCCTGTACCGGAAGTAGCGTGACGTCACAGGAGCTAGTATTCCTCACAATTCCCCGTTGTTTACAATGGAGCGAGAGAGATTCGGACCGAGAAAGTGATGATTACCCCATTAATTTGAGCGAGGATGAAAGATTCGTGGATGAGGAACGTGAGAGTGAAGGACTTGAGAGGCAGTGATGGACGTATCTTTTTTCGCTCTGACCGTAACTTAGGTACAAGCTGGCTCATTGGATTCCACACTCTCCTTTTTTTATTGTGGATCACGGATTTGTATTTTAAACCACCTCGGATACTATATCCTCTTGAAAATGAGAGTCGAGAACGCGAAATGGACATTCAGTGCCTTTTATCTCCACGACAATACATCGGCGAAATGCTTAAGCTACGAGCTAACGTGATAGCATCGTGCTTTAACTGCATATAGAAACAAAAAAATAAAGCCCTGACTGGAAGGATAGATAGAAAATCAACAATACTATTAAACCGTGGACATGTAAATACACGGTTAATGCTTTCCAGGCTGGCGAAGGTTAACAATGCTGTGATAACGACGCCATTGAAGCTAACTTAGCAACGGGACCTCACAGAGCTATGCTAAAAACATTAGCTCTCCACCTACGCCAGCCAGCCCTCATCTACTCATCAACACCCGTGCTCACCTGCGTTCCAGCGATCGGCAGAAGGACGAAGGACTTCACCCGATGCGTTTGGCGGCCCGGAGACGTAGGAAGTCAAGGTGAGGTCGGCGGCTAACGCGGCTAGTGCTCCAACAAAGTCCTCCTGGTTGTGTTGCTGTAGTCCGCTGCTAATACACTGATCCCACCTACAACTGTCTTCTTTGCAGCCTTCATTGTTCATTAAACAAATTGCAAAAGATGTCCAGAATACTGTGGAATTATGAAATGAAAACAGAGCTTTTTGTATAGGATTCTACGGGTACCATAACTTCCGTTACTCGGACTTCGTCACGCGCATACGTCATCATACCGCGACGTTTCAGCCGGATATTTCCCGGGAAGTTTTAAAAGTCACTTTATAAATTAACCCGGCCGTATTGGCATGTGTTGCAATGTTAAGATTTCATCATTGATATATAAACTATCAGACTGCGTGGTCGGTAGTAGTGGCTTTCAGTAGGCCTTTAAGAACGTTAACTTTTTCCTAATCACAGTTTGTCCAGTTCATTGACCCTGAAGCTAATTCTTTTTTCCATTCATTCCTTTGGGACACTTTTCTAAAATAAATCTAGACAAACTGGATTTGACCGGTGTCCCGAGATTGATTGTCCGCATTGGAAAAGCATGTCTATTCGCTCGGCATGAGAGCAAAGACTGATGAATGAGCCTCATGATGGACATGTGGCCTCCTGAAGTTGGCTGCACAGTGTGTTCATTCGTTATACACGATGCTAATTTGTTTATCCGCAGCCTGCTACTAAGCCTGTCCAAGGACAATGACTGGGTGATCTAATGGAATTAAGGCGGACAGTCTTCATCTGAAATAGATCACCACCTTAGTCCTTCCTTGACTAGGCTACCTATTTTTAAATCCCATTGACGCAGGAGAAGAAGTGGCCTTTTAGAGGGATTAGACAAGAGCTGGGGGAGGTTATAAATGGACGTAGGAGGAGGATTCAGGGTAGGAATCAGACACATTAACCCCAGCAAGGTGTTGTCCTCCTGACTCAGAGCAGACATCCAACCCACCTGGGGAAGTTTGCCTTCGAGGAAAACCACCAACCATGGAACCTGTTGCTCAGACGGTGACCGCCACCGCGGCCTTCGACCGGGACTCATTCCCCAGGAAAGCCTTGCGAGCGGCCCCGAGAGGCGCGTCGTCTCATTTCGTGGGGAGCTCCATTATCATCCTGTCTTCGTTTGCGGTGTCCACTCTGGCCATGAACTGCGGGAAAAAGATGCAGGAGTCTCGACACAAAGCTGGTGACAACTAGCCGCAGCCAACGGGTGGATGCGGTGTTTAGCGGACCGTAGCTCAAAGGGACGTGTCGTCGTACGTTTGGTGTCTTCTGTGGCTCGTGTGGACGCATGGACATGCAGATGGTTCACTTCAGATGGGTTCAGAAACGGCGACTGCACGAATTTGGCTACCATCTCAGGGAGCCAAACGCCTTAAGACCGGGCACAAAAAAAGGGAACAGCATGTCACATGTGCTTGCTTCTTATTTATGTTCTACATCTCAGTTGTGAGATGTAGAACATAACAATGCTGAAAGTGTATTTTTTGTTGGATAAGTTTGAAATTGTGTCATATTTACAAGAAGGTTGAGGTCAAATCTCGCAAAGTCTCTATTACATGAAATGTGTCTAACACATAAAAGGCAAAGGCTGGCATTTAATACCTATATTTTTTTAATTATGAGGATGTTTCTGAATTAGATTTTTTTTCTTATTGTCAGAATAATTGTATGTAAGTTGTCCCATGAGTTCCCGGCGAGGAGACAAAAGCTGTCTTTGATCTTACCAAGCAAAAGGCTTGTAAAACTCCACTGTGTACAATGGGAAGCGACATGAAAGTGTCGGTTTCTTTGATCTATTGTGATCCACAGGAAGATCTTGTCTTGGCCCGAGATCTACAAAAGCGGAGAGGAAGCAGGACCTGACGCAGCTCCTGGCACCTTTTCTTTGATCTATTTGTGACCGAGGGCAACAGCGGTTTACGACCCCCCTCCCTTTAAAAACAGCTGATGCTATGTAATCAGGGAAAGTCCAAATAAAAGAGGAGGCGTATAACTCTCTTGTCAGAGCGTGGTGGAAGACTGTACAAGAGTACAGCCCAGACGTTTCTCCTCATGAGCCAAATTGAATCCTGTCAGTTTAATTCCTTGCTTCCTGTCTGTTTAATAGATGTCATCGGGGTTTGAACCTGACACTTGTGTATCAGAATTTGAAGCCCTATTTTATTGAAGTGATGCGTTCACACCCACCAAAAAATTGTATTGTATTTGCAAACATTACTTAAAATACCATTCAGTCTTGTTTCAAAGTGTTTTGTCAGCCATGTACAGAAGCAACAGTATTCCTGAAACATCAAGGTTTGTCTTGTTGCCAATAGAGAGAGCATTAATGGAATTACAAACAACATATTTTCCAGTTTTCAAATGTTGGTAGACAAATATAAATATATTGTACATACAAATACACATACAATTATTCATACATGTGCACACACATAGGTACTTACCCACATACATAGGTACATACGCTCCAACATACATACACACTCAAGGTACTGTGGAGAATGCATAAATGTTTAAGAGTTCTTTCTGTACTCATAGTCATGTTTAAAACAGCTACTGTTTTTCCATTTGTACTCTTTCTATTTTTTATCTTATGTCCGCAAGTAAACTATGTGTGTTACCTTGAAGGCTTGCACTGTAGGGGATGGAATACTCCCTTTTGTCTTATCCGTAGTAGAACAATGAGGCCGTGTTCCTTTCCGGACAGGTGGGGGCTTTCTTCATGTGCAAGAAGTTGGCTCTTCCGTTTGAGTGTCAGATCAACTAGAGTAGCCGATATGAATGTATTGGTTAAGCTGATCTCCTAAAGCTTTAGTAAAACTTGAAAATATTCCTATTCTGTCTTGATGGTCCTTCTTACTCAGCATATATGTCATCGAAAGAACTTGGGATTGACCAGTAACTTAGATTCCCTGAGAGAAAGAACTGGTCTGACGCAACAGTACATACATCCACAGGCACATTAACTGTACAGACATACATATACACATACAAGCACATGATATGCATACATACTCATGCAAATAATCACGGTTCATCAAACATATTTTACCCAGTTTCCCTTAGGGCAGACCTGGGCAAGTTAAGGCCCGGGGGCCGGATGCGGCCCGTTAAGCTTTTCAATCTGGCCCGCCGGACATTCCCTAATTTGTTTATTAGATCTTTAAGATGGAAACTGTAGCTGCCATTATGATGTGCAGCTGTATTTTTGTTGCGTTTCGCTTGAATATAAAATATGTGGATGGAGAGGGGGTGTGACGTTCATATGTTGTCAATATTCAGTGTTTTATCCTTCATAGTTAATATTGTAATTCCCACATTCTTTATGTTCATGTACATTCTGGGTGTCCTTCATAGTTAATATTGTAAATCCCACATTATTTATTTTCATGTACATTCTGGGTGTCTCATTCAGTAAAAAAAAAAAAAAAAATCCATTCTGTTTTTTTAAGGCGGTCTGTCATAACGTTTATTGCATTCGATCAGACATTATTGTGAGGTTTTGTATTAGTGTTCCTAAACAATAGATATACCGGCCTCCAGACACATTTTTTTCTCTAAATTTGGCCCCTCGAGTCAAAATAATTGCATGATATACGAGTTACTGTGGTAATCTAATTAGTTACTATGGTAATCTAATTAGTTACTATGGTAATCTAAGTCACAGCAGCTCAGACGAGGCACCAAGCAGTGTGGGTGGGGGGCGTTTCCAGAGTGTTTCCAGAGCCTGAAATGTGGGTGTCAGGGACAGACGCGGAAGGAGATTTTTACAATAAAGTTCTAAAGCTTAGTGATACATCAGATGTATCAGACTGTAGGTGTTTTTGTTTTTTTAAACCTTTGTGTTCATATTTCGCTGTGTTTGTTGCATTTTTGTTGCGTTTCGCTTGATATGACGTTGTGACGTTCATGTGTTGTCAATATTCAGTGTTTTATCCTTCGTAGTTAATATTGTAACATTCTTTATTTTCATGTACATTCTGGGTGTCTCATTCAGTAAAATGTTTTTTAATTACATTCCGTTTTTTTAAGGCGGTCTGTCATAAAGTTTTTAGCATTCAATCAGACATTATTTTGAGGTTTTGTATTAGTGTTCCTAAGCATAGATATAGCGGTCCCCAGACACATTTTTTCTCTAAATTTGGCCCCCCCCAAGTCAAAATAATTGCCCAGGCCTGCCCTAGGGTAACAACGTTAACACACGGCACACTGCTAAAGCTTAACCTATTGTTACTATAACAATCTACAAGGTTAATATAGTTCGCTTCTCTCTTTACCCTCTATTGATCTGCTTCCTTTTGTATATCAAGTTATCATCGCATACATCATTTCACAATTGTATTGTTGATAATCGAGGTATTTACTGTCACGACGGACGGGGGGGCGGGGGGGGGGGGTCGCAGCTTACTGCGGGGTTCGTTCCCCCAGGATGCAGACGGACAACTCCGGACAAGGCGTGCAGGTAAGAACATGACTTATTGTCGAAAATCAAACGAGTACCAAAAGCAGAAAACAAGCCAGAGGGAACACGTGCCGATCGCACTGGACGCTAAAGCTAACACATAGCATGGACTAGAGATAAGAAATACTCACGTAACTTTGGTAAGAAACAAACAATGAACCCAGGCCGACTGACCGGCAAAGGCAGGCTTAAATAATGCCTCTGATTAGTGCTCGGGGAACAGGTGAGCGTCCCGAAGACCAATCAGAGGCAGGTGAAAATAATAAGCAACCCTGGTAACCAAAAAACAGGAACTAAGGGAGTCCAAAACCGACAGAATATAACAAAAACATGATCCAGGCCACGGATCATGACAATTTACTATTATTCATCATCAATAGTGCTATTTCTATTGGTATTTTTTTAATCGCTCCATTTTTAGTGCAATAATGTTCATTGTCATTTCTGTGTTATTAATATTTACTTCACTAACCACTTCTTCGATATCAGTTTTACTATCATATGTGTACATATCCTATTTGCTGATGTTGTTCTGTTGTTGTTGTCTCTCTGTCTTATCCCCCTCTTGTCCCCGCAATTTCCCCCTCTTTCTTCCCTTTTCCCCCCCCTTCTTTCTATCCCCTCCTGCTCCAAAACTTGAATATAAATCCATTTAATAAAGTCAAATACAAATAAGGCAACACGAGAAGTATCCCACACTTCTCCTTTGTAAAGTAAATGTGTACAGCAGATATAGATCATCTACATCAGGGGTGTCCAAAGTGCGGCCCGGGGGCAATTTGTGGCCCGCAGGTCATTTTTTTAACGGCCCCACGGCACATTTTAAAAATACGAATGAAAAAAATGACAAACATGATAAGTGGTATAAAAGAGCAAACAGGTGAAATGTAACAAGAAAATGTCGCAATATTTACTCTAATAACACAAAGCTGCCATGCAGGCTGTTTCTTTCTTTAAAAAATAATAATGAATCAAAATCAATGTCATTATGAATTATTGACCTATTCAAGGCTCCAATTACGTCACATCTGAGATATTTTTGGGGAAAATGTTGCATATTTTGTGTTTCGCATATAAAAAACTGAGCTGTTTTTTATAAAGAAGGGCCTAAAACGAACAAACGAAAAACTTAAACAACAATAAAACGTATAATTGACGGATAGATCTGAAGTTGATCTCGAGATTATTGTGTTAAAAGTAAACAGTAAAAAAAAAAAAATAGAATGTATTTTTCAACACTATAATTATTTGGATCCCCAATAATTTTAGTGTGATTTGTTTTTAAGTGTCTTTGCTGAAAAAATAATAATGAATTAAAACCAATGTTGTTATGAGTTATTGACCTTTTTAAGGCTCCAATTATTATATAATCTCAAATATTCCACTTAAAAATTTTATTGTGTGAAAATATTGCATATTTTGTATTTTCTCCATAAAAAAACAGGGTTTTCTTTGACAACAAGAGCATGCAACTTAAATCTTTAAAAGCGTTCTATTGACAGATAGACCTAATGTTGATCTAGAGATTTAAAACTTGAATAATAGTAAAAAAATAATAATACTGAATAATGACACATTTTTAATATTTTTTTGACCAAAACCCTTTGGGGTCCCCGCGATCAAGCCTGAGTGGAGGCCTAAATGTATATTTTTTATACATATATTGTATTGGTTTTTAAAATAAAAAATAACAAAATGGCCCCCGCTTGCTTTGATTTTTCAGAATGCGGCCCTCAGTGGAAAAAGTTTGGACACCCCTGATCTACATCAACTATATGATTTGTCTGAGTGGCTGGACAGGACAAAAAAAAAAAGTGTTTTCCATCCATCCATTTTCTACCGCTTGTCCCTTTAGGGGTGGCGGGGGGTGCTGGAGCCTATCACAGCTGCATTCCCCTTCAGAAAACAAGAGTCAAGTTCAAGCAAGGGTTCAAAACAGACTTTCTAAAACATGTTTATATAAGTAAAACAAGTAAAGACATTCCTACATGTTTTGAGTGCTGGTGCAAAGACATTATTGCTCACAGTGTTTAGTACACAAGGCATGCAAGACCTTCAAAGTCCTCAGAGAGTGTCCACACTCTTCAGCCTGCGCTCAGTGAAGAAGCGGGGTGTCTGGGTCTGGTTGTTGCTGCCACCTGCTGCACTGAAGTAGGACAACATGGACCGGTTGGATTGCCGCTGCGCTGCCTTCTCCCCGTCCTCCTCGTCATCGTCCCTGAGGGATTGAGCAGGGTTGTGTGGTTAGGGCTGGACCATTGTGGCAGAAATATTCATCACGGCTATTGACATCAAAATTGCGATTAACAACACGATTATTCACTCGTTTGAAAACATGAGTAACAACTGGATATAAATAGTAACAAATAAACAACACAAGTAAAGACATAATACAAACAACAATACATTTAAATAGCATAAAACTGTTTTTCCATATTTTTTTAATTCCGTTTTGCCTTTTAGATTTGTTTTACCACCATAGAGTGTATGCTTTTTTTTGTCATAAATGGATTTATAATAAAATATTTGCAAAAAAAAAAAGCCTCATATTTATTTGTTGCAATACATCTTTGGACAATTTTGGCCAGTATTTTAAGTCCAAGCATAATAATTGTGTAAATGTATCAATAAGTGCTTTAAAGGCCTACTGAAATGAATTTTTTTTATTTAAACGGGGAAAGCAGATCCATTCTGTGTGTCATACTTGATCATTTCGCGATATTGACATATTTTTGCTGAAAGGATTTAGTAGAGAACATCGACGATAAAGTTTGCAACTTTTGGTCGCTGATAAAAAAAGCCTTGCCTGTACCGGAAGTAGCGTGACGTCACAGGTTGAAAGGCTCCTCACATTTCCCCATTGTTTACACCAGCAGCGAGAGCGATTCGGACCGAGAAAGCGACGATTACCCCATTAATTTGAGCGAGGATGAAAGATTCGTGGATGAGGAACGTGAGAGTGAAGGACTAGAGTGCAGTGCAGGACGTATCTTTTTTCGCTCTGACCGTAACTTAGGTAAAAGGGTTCATTGGATTCCACACTTTCTCCTTTTTCTATTGTGGATCACGGATTTGTATATTAAACCACCTCGGATACTATATCCTCTTGAAAATGAGAGTCGAGAACGCTAAATGGACATTCACAGTGACTTTTATCTCCACGACAATACATCGGCGAAGCACTTTAGCTACGGAGCTAACGTGATAGCATCGGGCTTAACTGCAGATACAAACAAAAAAAAATAAACCCCTGACTGGAAGGATAGACAGAAAATCAACAATACTATTAAACCATGGACATGTAACTACACGGTTAATGCTTTCCAGCCTGGCGAAGCTTAACAATGCTGTTGCTAACGACGCCATTGAAGCTAACTTAGCTACGGGACCTCACAGAGCTATGCTAAAAACATTAGCTATCCACCTACGCCAGCCAGCCCTCGTCTGCTCATCAACACCCGTGCTCACCTGCGTTCCAGCGATCGACGGAGCGACGAAGGACTTCACCCGATCATCGATGCGGTCGGCGGCTAGCGTCGGATAGCGCGTCTGCTATCCAAGTCAAAGTCCTCCTGGTTGTGTTGCTGCAGCCAGCCGCTAATACACTGATCCCACCTACAGCTTTCTTCTTTGCAGTCTTCATTGTTCATTAAACAAATTGCAAAAGATTCACCAACACAGAATTTTGCGATGAAAACAGAGCTTTTTGTATTGGATACAATGTGTCCGAATACTTCCGTTTCAACCATTGACGTCACGCGCATACGTCATCATACATAGACGTTTTCAACCGGAAGTTTAGAGGGAAATTTAAAATGTCACTTTATAAGTTAACCCGGCCGTATTGGCATGTGTTGCAATGTTAAGATTTCATCATTGATATATAAACTATCAGACTGCGTGGTCGCTAGTAGTGGCTTTCAGTAGGCCTTTAAAGGGGAACTGCACGTTTTTTTGGAATCTTTCACAATCATAAAGACATGACGAGGGATGGATTTTTTTTATTAATGCATTCTAAATATTAAACAGACAAAGTTTGCTTACAGCGGAGCAAATGGGGGCTCCACTATCCCGCCCATAAAATCTGATAAATAACCATTCAAAAAGCGCCAACAATACTGCATTTACATTTGGTGACTTGAATATTAACAAGTATTAGTGATATTGCTATTATGTGGTCTGCTGCTTTCTCGCTTCCTTACTCCCTATAAATGTTTTCTAGATCATAAATCCTGCCTCTCACCTGGAAAGTAGATGGCTGAGGACGGAATTCGACAAGTTGGGACACCATTTAAGACCTGGAACTGGCGAGAACAAGACAAAAAGTGCTTGTTCCCCCTACCGCCCCCTCGCCACGTTTTTTCACAAGGATTATGAGTCATTCTTCATCTAAATGGGAATATATAATCATCCCAGCAGTCGGCATCCTAATGACAGCAGACATCGTACAGTAAGTACAAAAAGTCAAAGTTTTTAGATATATGCATACTAGTTCTAGCTATTTGGCTGTTCTAGTTTTTATTTTAATTTATTTTTTTAAATCTTTTTATTTAAATTTTTTTAATACACTGTAGCACTTTGAGGTTGTTTACTCAATGTAAAGTGCTTTTTACAAATAAAATCTATTATTATTATTAAGTGATGTTTTATTATGTTTTATTGGCTCTCATAAAGTCTGCATTGAGAAGAAATCCGTGATGGCAAATGTATTTAAATATTTATTGGTGCTTCTTGAATCGTTATTTATCAGATTGTTTTGGGCGTAATAGTGGAGCTCCCATTTGCCACTGTAAGCACATTTTTATTTATGTTTATTTAATATTTACAAAGCATTAAAAAAAATCCATCTGTCGTCATGTCCTTCATAATGATTGCGAACGATAGGCAAAATTCCCCCCAAAAAGTGCAGTTCCCCTTTAAGTACATTATGCTTGTGTTAAGGTACTGTTTGAAACCTTTATTTTGTTAGCGCAGTCAGACCGGATGTTGTGCACAGCGCTGTTATTGTGAAGGGGGGGAAGTGTGCTGCTGTTCTGAGCTTGTTAAGTTTGAAGACGACTTGAGGCCATTTTAAATAAAAGAGAATCTCTCAAGTTGCGACTGCTATCCTGTTTGTACATTGACCTTACATCCATGATGTCGTTCACAACAACACAAGCAGATGAGATGTGTTGTAGCTGTACGGATTGTTCTTGCTCGCTTTAGCGTCCTAGTTTCAAGTAGCCATTTCAGGAGTGAATGACACAAACAAATGACAATGACAACATTTCACTCACATTTATGTCAATTTCAGTGTTTCCCACACATTCATTTATTTGTGGCGGCCCGCCACGAAAGAATTACGGCCACCACAAATTAAAAAAAAAAAATTTTTTAATTTTTTTTTTTTTTTTTTGTCCTGTCCAGCTTCTCAGGCAAATCATATAGTTGATGTAGATGCCCATATAGGCTGTTCAGGTTGACTTTACAAAAGAGAAGTGTAGGATACTTCTCTTGTTGCCTTATTTTTATTTGACCACTACTGTTTTCTGTTTATTTGTTACTGACTGTGGCAGGACACCTCTGCCTCTGTTTCACTTTATGTTGCTGGTAAATAATATGGTTGTAGTAGTAGGCTAAAGTTAAATTATTTAGTATGCACTAATTAAAGGGGCAGAGCTTTAAGAGACATTTTAGCTTTTATATTTTATAAGATATATTTTTTGTAAGAACCACAATTAATACATATATTTCAGTGAATAACTTATTGTTCAAATCTGTATATAAATATGTACATAAAGTGTTGTAATTATGTTGTAAAATGGATGGATGGATGGACGTTTAAAACAAAACTGTTATTAATTAATTAGTAAGTATACATTTTTTGAGCCTTTTTAGAGAAAATCATATCATTGTAGTAAATTATGCAAATTACTCGATGATGTCATGGTGACCCCGCTCATAGCCACGCCCCCACCGCCACAGGTATCTTGGCAGTTTATGGGAAACACTGAATTTCCTTGATATTTCTTGATATTTTACTGGCCAATTCTGTGATTCTGTCCGCGGTTACGCCTTACTTTTTTGCTGAGTTCAATGATTATTGATTAGGCATACTAGCGTCGTGTCAAACAAAAAGTAGCAACCATAGTGGGATCCAAAACTCCTCGTACGCATGGTCTTTTTTCCGCTCATTCACTCCTCATCCATTTCAGTTACAAGCACAGGAAACTGCATGCACATCGCACGGCCCATTAAGCGTTTAGGTTTTTTTTTTTTACAATTAGAATATCTTTATGATCCTGAGAAGATCAAAATCGAAAACGAGATTAAAATTCGATGAATTGTCCAGGCCCTGTGTGTGGTAAACATTCATCTCTTCGGGTCAAACATTTTACGCGGTCATTAAGAAATCAAAGCTATTTCAGCTTTCACACATTAGCAAGTCAAATGTTTGAATCAAAACCGGAGCTAATTTTAAAGCATTTTTTTCCTTCCTTTTTGTCTTTATGGACATGGGAAAAAGCAAGAAAGTTGTTATGCTTTCAATCAATTATTACTCAAACATGTCTTTTCCACATTTATGGCCTATATATATATATATCACCAAGGGCTCGGTCGGACACAGTGAATTATATTGGAATGCTGGTCAATAAATCATATCCTTTAAATCTCTGCATAATCCTCTGAGTCAAAGTCAAACACGTTGCGGAGCACTTACCAATGGACGGTCACCCCCTTGCTGTCAATTAAGGCTTTGGCTGTGCTCCAGCTGAAGCGCACAAACTGGGGGTAGCCAAACAGCGGGTCCAAGTACTTCAGCAGCCACGCTTTGGTCTTTGGGTCTGCGGGCGCAAACGTGTGGCATGAAGAGGCTTCCTTAAAAACTGCAGCTGTGATGATGAAACCACCTGACGGCGTGCTGTTAGGCTGATTTGTTACCGTTTGGGTATCCTGAGCCATAGTCACTATCCACCTCTGCCAGGTCCTCAAGGAAGGTCCATTTTTTCACAGCATGATCCCTGGCCACCTGATTAGAAACATGCAAATATTAAACTGTCTGCCTAAAAATGTACTAAAACGACTCGGACAAATCCAATGTTGTTGAACGCACTTTATGCGTCTTTTTACGCATTGAAATCAGAAAGGACGAGCATTTACGGAAGTCCACGCGTCCCCAGGATGTGGATTTTTATTTATTTTTTACCAACCCTGCCTTCTGGGACAGAACTCAAAACTCCGGTTTGCCTGTTTGTTTTTAAATCAATTATCGCTTTCCGCCTGTGTTTTGTTTCTACAAACCCCGTTTCCATATGAGTTGGGAAATTGTGTTAGATGTAAATATAAACGGAATACAATGATTTGCAAATCCTTTTCAAGCCATATTCAATTGAATGCACTACAAAGACAAGATATTTGATGTTCAAACTCATAAACTTTATTTTTTTTTGCAAATAATAATTAACTTAGAATTTCATGGCTACAACACGTGCTAAAGTAGTTGGGAAAGGGCATGTTCACCACTGTGTTACATGGCCTTTCCTTTTAACAACACTCAATAAACGATTGGGAACTGAGGAAACTAATTGTTGAAGCTTTGAAAGTGGATTTCTTTCCCATTCTTGTTTTATGTAGAGCTTCAGTCATTCAACAGTCCGGGGTCTACGGTGTCGTATTTTACGCTTCATAATGCGGCACACATTTTCGATGGGAGACAGGTCTGGACTGCAGGCGGGCCAGAAAAGTACCCGCACTCTTTTTTTTACGAAGCCACGCTGTTGTAACACGTGCTGAATGTGGCTTGGCATTGTCTTGCTGAAATAAGCAGGGGCGTCCATGGAAAAAGACGGCGCTTAGAGGGCAGCATATGTTGTTCCAAAAGCTGTATGTACCTTTCAGCATTAATGGTGCCTTCACAGATGTGTAAGTTACCCATGTCTTGGGCACTAATACACCCCCATACCATCACACATGCTGGCTTTTGAACTTTGCGTCGATAACAGTCTGGATGGTTCGCTTCCCCTTTGGTCCGGATGACACAATGTCGAATATTTCCAAAAACAATTCGAAATGTGGACTCGTAAGACCACAGAACACTTTTCCACTTTGCATGAGTCCATCTTAGATGATCTCGGGCCCAGAGAAGCCGGCGGCGTTTCTGGGTGTTGTTGATAAATGGCTTTCGCTTTGCATAGTAGAGCTTTAACTTGCACTTACAGATGTAGCGACCAACTGTATTTAGTGACAGTGGTTTTCTGAAGTGTTCCTGAGTCCATGTGGTGATATCCTTTAGAGATTGATGTCAGTTTTTGATACAGTGCCGTCTGAGGGATTGAAGGTCACGGTCATTCAATGTTGGTTTCCGGCCATGCCGCTTACGTGGAGTGATTTCTCCAGATTCTCTGAACCTTTTGATGATATTATGGACCGTAGGTGTTGAAATCCATACATTTCTTGCAATTGCACTTTGAGAAACGTTGTTCTTAAACTGTTTGACTATTTGCTCACGCAGTTGTGGACAAAGTGGTGTACCTCGCCCCATCCTTTCTTGTGAATGACTGAGCATTTTTTGGGAAGCTGTTTTTATACCCAATCATGGCACCCACCTGTTCCCAATTAGCCTGCACACCTGTGGGATGTTCCAAATAAGTGTTTGATGAGCATTCCTCAACTTTATCAGTATTTATTGCCACCTTTCCCAACTTCTTTGTCACGTGTTGCTGCCATCAAATTCTAAAGTTAATGATTATTTGCACAAAAAAAAATGTTTATGAGTTTGAACATCAAATATGTTGTCTTTGTAGCATATTCAACTGAATATGGGTTGAAAAGGATTTGCAAATCATTGTATTCCGTTTATATTTACATCTAACACAATTTCCCAACTCATATGGAAACGGGGTTTGTATTTGCCGGTGTTGTGCCAAAATGTGAATGACTGCAAAAAATGTATTTCCTCTGCGGGAGTGCGCACCGCTCGCTAAACCTGCATTGTTTAGTCCGAGAAATACGGTACTCTTCCATATCAGTAGGTGGCAGCAGGTAGCTAATTGCTTTGTAGATGTGGGAAACAGCGGGAGGCAGTGTGCAGGTAAAAAGGTGTCTAATGCTTAAACCAAAAATAACCAAAAGGTGAGTGCCCCTAAGCAAAGGCATTGAAGCTTAGGGAAGGCTATGCAGAACGAAACTAAAACTGAACTGGCTACTAAGTAAGCAGAAACAGAATGCTGGACGACAGCAAAGACTTACTGTGGAGCAAAGACGGCGTCCACAAAGTACATCCGAACATGACATGACAATCAACAATGTCCCCACAAAGAAGGATAAAAACAACTGAAATATTCTTGATTGCTGCTACAGGAAAATACCAAATACCGTATTTTCCGCACCATAAGGCGCCCCGTGTTGTAAGCCGCACCTTCAATGAATGGCATATTTCAAAACTTTGTTTACCTATTAGCCGCCCCGTGTTGTAAGCCGCACCTACGCTACGCTAAAGGGAATGTCAACAAAACAGTCAGATAGGTCAGTCAAACTTTAATAATATATTACAAACCAGCGTTCTAACAACTCTGTTCACTCCCAAAATGTAATGTGCAAATGTGCAATCACAAAAATAGTAACACTCAAAATAGTGCAGAGCAATAGCAACATCAATAACTCAATGTTGCTCGAACGTTAGTGTCACACAACACACAAAATAAACATTTAAAGCTCACTTTATGAAGTTATTACTCATCCACAAATCCCTCAAATTATTCTTCTTCGGTGTGCTTCACTTGTTTTTTGACACCATCTGTGATGTGGACGCGCATGCAGTCGTAGATCGACAGGGACGGAGCTGCGTGAAAAAAGTCACCCGGTCTCTCCGCTCATCTTTTCTTCATCCATCCATCCCTTCGAGTTAGCTTTTATGATGACGCCGGCTGGAAAGTTCTCTTTTGGCAAGGTCTTCCTTTTGAATATCACCGTGGGTGGAAGTTTCTGGCCGTTAGCATGGCAAGCTAGCTAGCTCACGGTGAAGGACGACTTCTCATTCCCTGTGGTGCGAATATTCACCGTACGTGTTCCCGTTGTATCCACAGTGCGGTTCACAGGAATATCAAAAGTCAGTGGAACCTTGTACGCGTGTCTCTTAGTAGGAGACATTTTGTGGTCTTTACAGAAACACACAAATGAAATGAAATATCCGCGCGCTTCTTCTTGTACAGGGGCGGGTGCTCACCTTGGCGGTTGCTTACAGTAGAAGAAGAAGCGCTTCCTCTTCTACGGGGAAAAAAGATGGCGGCTGTTTACCGTAGTTGCGAGACCTAAACTTTATGAAAATAAATATTAATATTAATCCATACATAAGGCGCACCGGGTTATTAGCCGCGCTGTCAGCTTTTGAGAAAAATTTTGGTTTTTAGGTGCGGCTTATGGTGCGGAAAATACGGTAAAGAGAAAAAGCCACCAAAATAGGAGCGCAAGACAAGAACTAAAACACTACACACAGGAAAACAGCAAAAAAACTCCAAATAAGTCAGGGCGTGATGTGACAAGTGGTGACAGTACACTTACTTTGAGACAAGAGCTATAGTGATGCAAGCTTATGGTTTAAAGTCATATCCAACAACGACTTTTCGTTTTTTCATGATTTCTGCTGGTGGTGTGCCTCCGCATTTTTTCAATGAAAAAAATGTGCCTTGGCTCAAAAAAGGTTGAAAAACACTGCTGTAGGGGTCTGACCTTTGCACAGATACTGGCTGCGCTGACAATTGGGAAGAGGGAGTCAGCTTTGGGCCTCACTGTCACACTGATGCCAGGGAACTGCTTGGAGAGCTTCTCTTCATACTTCTCAGCCGGGCCAACCGTGTCCACAAACACCTTCAAATAGAAGTGACATTATTCTCATTGTTTTATGGCGTTTTTGTGACTAACCTCATCCCTCCTCCAGGATTCAAACGGTAAACTAGTTCAATACGAACCATTGACGTACCTCTGTGAGCTGTACGCCGCTGTCCAACGCAAACTGAACTAAACCGATGGCTGCGTCATGTGACAGGGTGTTCAGGTTACACTTGGTCCTGTCAAAAGAGACGAGTTGTCGTGTCTGCTGCACATACACGTACTGTCGAGCGTCGGTCACACATACCTCTGTAACATACTGGTGGAGATGGTGTTGGGGGACAGAATGTGCAGGGCCCAGCCGATGAAACCTTTGGCTTCATCCAGACTTTGGAATAGGTTTTCTCGTTCTGCCTCTGATAGAGTTTTGGAATCTGTCCAAAAAACACACAAAATATGTTAAAAATAAAGGATAGAATAGAGCGTACATGTATGCGTCTATATACCATTGATTAGTACAGTGGACAATATGACGTGTCGGTGGTTCCAGACGCATGGAAATCGGACAATATGACGTGTCTGGGGTCCTAAACATGTGTGGACCAGAAAATAGGACGTGTCGGTGGTGCTAGATTGTGCGGACCAGACAACATGACCTGTTGGTGGTCCTAGTCTTTTGCGGACCAAACAATAAGACCTGTCAATGGTCCTAGACTCGTGCGGACCACACAATATGACGGGTCGGTGGTCCTAGGCTCTTGCGAATCGCACAATAAGCCGTGTCGGTGGTGCTAAATTGTGCAGACCAGCCAATATGACGTGTCGGTGGTCCTAGACGCATGGAGACCAGACAATATGACGTTTCTGTGGCCCTAAACATGTGCGGACCGGAATATATGACACGTCGGTGGTGCTAGATTGTGCGGACCAGATAATATGACCTGTTGGTGGTCCTTTACGCGTGCAGACCGGACAATATGAACGGTCAATGGTCCTAGACTTTTGCGGACTGGACAATATGACGTGTCAGTGGTCCTAGACACGTGGGGACCAGACAATATGATGTGTCGGTGGTGAGACGTGTGGGGACCAGACAATATGACGTGTCAGTGGTCCTAGACACGTGGGGACCAGACAATATGATGTGTCGGTGGTCCTAGACACGTGGGGACCAGACAATATGATGTGTCGGTGGTGAGACGTGTGGGGACCAGACAATATGATGTGTCGGTGGTGAGACGTGTGGGGACCAGACAATATGACGTGTCGGTGGTCCTAGACACATGGGGACCAGACAATATGATGTGTCGGTGGTGAGACGTGTGGGGACCAGACAATATGACGTGTCGGTGGTCCTAGACACATGGGGACCAGACAATATGACGTGTCGGTGGTCCTAGACGTGTGGGGACCAGAAAATATGACGTGTCGGTGGTCCTAGACACGTGGGTACCATACAATAATGACATGTCGGTGGTCCTAGACACGTGGGGACCAGATAATATGATATGTCGGTGGTCCTAGACGTGTGTGGACCTGACAATATGACCTGTTGGTGGTCCTAGATGTCCGTGGACCTGACAATATGACATGTCGGTGGTCCTAGACGCGTGGGGACCAGACAATATGACGTGTCTGTGGTCCTAGATGTGTGTGGAACGGACAATATGACCTGTTGGTGGTCCTAGGCGTGTGTGGAACGGACAATATGACCTGTTGGTGGTCCTCTACATGTGTGGAACGGACAATATGACCTGTTGGTGGTCCGAGACGTGTGTGGACCAGACAATATGACGTGTCGGTGGTCCTAGACGTGTGTGGACCAGACAATATGACCTGTTGGTGGTCCTAGGCGTGTGTGGAACGAACAATATGACGTGTCGGTGGTCCTAGACACGTGGGGACCAGACTATATGACGTGTCGGTGGTCCTAGACGTGTGTGGACCAGACAATATGACGTGTCGGTGGTCCTAGACGTGTGGGGACCAGACAATATGACGTGTCTGTGGTCCTAGACGTGTATGGACCTGACAATATGACCTGTTGGTGGTCCTAAAAGTGTGTGGACCAGACAATATGACCTGTTGGTGGTCCTAGACGTGTGTGGAACGAACAATATGACCTGTTGGTGGTCCTAGACGTGTGTGGAACGAACAATATGACCTGTTGGTGGTCCTAGACGTGTGTGGACCAGACAATATGACCTGTTGGTGTTCCTAGACGTGTGTGGACCAGACAATATGACCTGTTGGTGGTCCTAGACGTGTGTGGACCAGACAATATGATAACCCTAACCCTATAATTTGGGATACGAGTGTTTTCATTTACAACTTTGGTCTTAGAACTAATTGTGCTGGTAAATTGAAGTACCACCGTAAAGTCAGACTCCAAGTAGAAATGTCCGTCTGATGGATTACCTGCCACTTTCAAGGCCTTCAGCGCCTCCTTTTTGGAAACGGGGCAGAAGCAGATTCCATACACCATTGGCCCTGGATCACAAACATTACAGACAAAAGTACACTGAGCAAACACGACAACACAATAACAATACCACTGAGGGTCATTACAATATGTTATCAGATCCTGGTGTTTTCTTGTGTTTATTGCTTGTATTCCGTCACCTGACTTCTTCCCGGAAGTTAAAATCAGTGGTGGTCAACCAAGCAAAGATGCAAGCAGCATGCGAACTATCGGAGTACAAAAAAGGCTTAAATCTTCCTGCAAAAAGCAAATTCGACCAAAAAAACAACTATGCAATGGAATAGATCTTTATACCTTATCAAAAACAGATTTGTGTAGTGATATCAAGGATTATTTGTCAGTCGAGTTCCCAGACCTATGGAACTACTGTGCTCCAGACATTATTCTACACGACAAAACAGGTGAAACTAGGAAAAACATGGAGGTCTAGAACTTCTTTGTGTGTGGCTGGGTCAAGGTTATTGGTATCAAGACTCTCCCGGATAAATATGAATCGTTTTTGCTCGGGTAAGGTTGCACTTCATGATTTAACTTTGCGTCTACTGCCATGTTTGTTGTTGTTGTTGCACGCGCCGTTTACGAGTAGCGTGTTTTTCCCCGTCTTTATCAAAATATAACTATAGATGTCAACATTATGTATGTGCTGAAAGATTCATTTATTAATGTTTATCAAAATATAACTATAGATGTCAACATCGTGTATGTGCTGAAAGATTCATTAATGATTGTTTATCTTAATATAAATATAGATGTCAACATGGTGTATGTGCTGAAATATTCATTTATGATTGTTTATCAAAATATAACTATAGATGTCAACATTGTGTATGTGCTGAAAGATTCATTAATGATTGTTTATCAAAATATAACTATAGATGTCAACATTGTGTATGTGCTGAAAGATTCATTAATGATTGTTTATCAAAATATAACTATAGATGTCAACATTGTGTATGTGCTGAAAGACTCATTAATGATTGTTTATCTTAATATAAATATAGATGTCAACATTGTGTATGTGCTGAAAGATTAATTTATGATTGTTTATCTTAATATAAATATAGATGTCAACATTGTGTATGTGCTGAAAGATTCATTTATGACTGTTTATAAAAATATAACTATAGATGTCAACATTGTGTATGTGCTGAAAGATTAATTTATGATTGTTTAACAAAATATAACTATAGATGTCAACATTGTGTATGTGCTGAAAGATTCATGTATGATTGTTTATTAAAATATAACTATATATGTCAACATTGTGTATGTGCTGAAAGATTCATTTATGATTGTTTATTAAAATATAACTATAGATGTCAACATTGTGTATGTGCTGAAAGATTCATTTATGATTGTTTATCAAAATATAACTATATATGTCAACATTGTGTATGTGCTGAAAGATTCATTTATGATTGTTTATTAAAATATAACTATAGATGTCAACATTGTGTATGTGCTGAAAGATTCATTTATGATTGTTTATTAAAATATAACTATATATGTCAACATTGTGTATGTGCTGAAAGATTCATTTATGATTGTTTATTAAAATATAACTATATATGTCAACATTGTGTATGTGCTGAAAGATTCATTTATGGTTGTTTATTAAAATATAACTATAGATGTCAACATTGTGTATGTGCTGAAAGATTCATTTATGATTGTTGCCTTTGGTAAAAACTTTGGTAAAAAAAAAAAAAAAGGAAAAAAAAAGTGAATGAATTTTTATAACTGAATACATTTACATACGCATAAAAATTTGTTTTTTAATGAATTAAGTAACATTTATGACAACCTTTTCCCAAAACACAATATAGAACGTGAGATATAACAGGATAATGCATACATGCGTCATTTGTTTTTAAAACGGCTACAAAAAAATGGGACCCTAAAAATGTACTGTGGGATCCATACTTGCTAACCCTCCCGATTTTCCCGGGAGAGTCCCGAATTTCAGTGTCCCTCCCGAAAATCTCCCGGGGCAACCATTTTCTCCCGATTTCCACCCGGACAACATTATTGGGGGCGTGCCTTTAGCGTCCTCTCTCACCTGAAACCTTCACCCTTTAACGGCCGCATGCTGTCCTCAGTGACTGAGGAAAGCTAATGGCATCAACATCGACAATTTCTTAACGAACATCATCCCTATCCTCCTTCTTTTATTTATTTATTTTATATATATATAGCTGTAATTCACTGAAATTCAAGTATTTATTTTATATATACAGTATATATATATATATAAGAAATACTTGAATTTCAGTGAATTACAGCTATATATACAGTGTTTCCCACACATTCATTTATTTGTGGCGGCCCGCCACAAAAGAATTACGTCCGCCACAAATAAAAAAAATAAATAAAATAAAATTAAAAATAATTAAAAATTTAAAAATATATATATTTTTTTTGTTTGTTTTGTCCTCTCCAGCTTCTCAGGCAAATCATATAGTTGATGTAGATCGGCTGTTCAGATTTACTTTACAAAAGAGAAGTGTAGGATACTTCTCTTGTTGCCTTATTTGTATTTGACTTTATTAAATGTATTTATATTAGAAACACAACATGTGTATATAACAAAGGGTGCAAAGTCTGCAGGCAGTAGGAAACACATGGTTAAGTGTAGGGAGTAAAACTGATGGCAGTCTAAAGTTCAAGATTTTTGGAGCTCTTTGTTCAGTGGACCAGATGTTTGATGAAGCTCTGTGTCTATCTACCACCACTACTGTTTTCTGTTTATTTGTTACTGACTGTGGCAGGACACCTCTGCCTCTGTTTCACTTTATGTTGCTGGTAAATAATATGCTTGTAGTAGTAGGCTTAAGATAAATTATTTAGTATGCACTAATTAAAGGGGCAGAGCTTTGAGACATTTTAGCTTTTATATTTTATAAGATATATTTTTTGTAAGAACCACAATTAATAAATATATTTCAGTGAAGAACTTATTGTTCAAATCTGTATATAAATATGTACATAAAGTGTTGTAATTATATTGTAAAATGGATGGATGGACGTTTAAAACAAAAGTGTCATTATTAATTAGTAAGTATACATTTTTTGAGCCTTTTTCGAGAAAATCAAATCATTGTAGTAAATTATGCAAATTACTCGATGATGTCATGGTGACCACGCCCATAGCCACGCCCCCACCGCCACAGGTATCTTGGCAGTTTATGGGAAACACTGATATATATACATATCATCATCGGCGGTCACTCAAAGCGAGTATGACGATCCTCCTTGTAGGGGTGTATCCCTTTATGGAGGATGCCTGCGCATGACTTTGCTTAACGTGGGGAGACTGGTGCACAGACAGTCACCACACGATCCTTGACAGATCCGGGTCAGGGTCCAGTGGCATGGAGTCCAAGACGACTGGGGACCCTTTTCTGCTGCAGCCTTCATCCGCCATCCCAGCCGTTGTGACGCTCCACAGGGTTAGCAATCATCCTCCGCCTGTTCCACCGTTGAGGTCTTGGGTTGTTACTCCCCCATAACTGGGCCCACATGGATGTGGGGGTGCCTTCTTCCGCCATCGCAGCCGTTGTGGTGGTTCATTATATATATATATATGTATATATACACACCTCCCGCCCCCCAGCGGGCCTTTTGAATATCTCCCTAATTCTGAGGTCTCAAGGTTGGCAAGTATGGTGGGACCCCATTTTTAGGACTTGATGGGGTCCTAAGGACCCCATTTTGAAAATTCCTAGCGCCAACACTGTTAATGTATTGTAATAATAATATTAATAATGACAATGATAATACTAATAATAGTAACACAGGTCATACCCAGCACAGGTCCCCTGCCAGCCTCGTCGATGCCCAGGCAGCAGTCTTCAGTCTTGCAGAGATCAGGAATTGTGGAAGCTAACCGACAGCTGACGGAGTTATCGGCGTCAAAGTCGCTGATATCCATAACTTCTGCCGAACAGATTCAATCAAACATCGTTATGTCAATCATCTTAATGTCATGACAACGATCACTGACGGCTACTGTAGCTAGGCAACAAAAACCACAGCTCGGTTCTTTACTTGAGCTTCGGCATTAAGGAGTTCAATTGTTATTGAAACGAGAACCATGACATGACATCGAATGTTTAAATTACTTAGATTGAACTCAGTCTTACCTTATAGGACAAAAAGACGACTTTTCAAACGCAGCGCCGTATTGTTTCAAACGGAAACACTCGATCTTTCAAGTGGAATTCGCGCCTTGCGATGACGTCACTGACATGACGCCGGAGGTTTATGGGATACTGCCACCCGATGGCCTGGAGGTGCACCGGCAGGCAGCAACTATTATGGGAGGCTGAAGGTGATCTGTGTTATTTGTTTTATTTGTGTTTAAATATATTTTGGAGACTATGAATGAAAAAAAAAACGAAGCAATAACATCACGTAACTTAAAAAATAAATTGAAAAAATATATATGTTTTTGATAGAGACAACAAAGAGGAGGAACATGACATAGCTCAAGTTAATGGTATATTTTATTCATAAATAATGACTGTTTATGATGTTGTTTTATTTTATCCATCCATCCATTTTCTACCGCTTGTCCTTTTATTGTGGATGCAATTATATATGTATCCTGAAATGTATACAAAATGTACTATAATAGACTAAATACTACAACATAAAATAAACAACACTTTTAAAAAAAAAATGTAATCATCCTGTCTATAATTTTTTTTTGTGTGTGACGGAACAGTGCTCAAAAAACAAATAATCATATACGTATGTTTTATTTGTGTTTAAATATATTTTGGAGACTATGTATAAAATAAAACGAAGCAATAACATCACGTAATTTTTTAAACAAAAAAACAAAACAAAAAATAGATGTTTTTGATAGAGACAACAAAGAGGAGGAACATGACATAGCTCAAGTTAATGGTATATTTTATTCATAATTGATTGATTGAAACTTTTATTAGTTGATTGCACAGTACAGTACATATTCCGTACAATTGACCACTAAATGGTAACACCCCAATAAGTTTTTCAACTTGTTTAAGTCCACGTTAATCAATTCATGGTACAAATATATACTATCAGCATAATACAGTCATCACACAAGTTAACCATCAGAGTATATACATTGAATTATTTACATTATTTACAATAATGTAAATGATGAGTGATGAGTGTTTATGATGTAGTTCTATTTTATTATGGATGCAATTATATGTGCATCCTGAAATTGATACTACATTTGCCATAATAGAATAAATACTATAACATAAAATAAACAACACTTTTCACATTTTTTTGTAATCATCCTGTCTATAATTTTTTTTGTGAAGAGTGCCCAAAAAAAACAAAGAATCTTAGAATGTGCATGAAATAATACCTTTTGAAATATGCATATTAACCTGCTTGGGGGCAGTGGGTCGAAATGGATCTTAAGTAGATTTGTTTTATTTGTATTTGAATATATTTTGGAAACTATGAATAGAATAAAACGGAGCAATAAAATCCTGTAACTTAAAAAAGAAATACAAAAAAAATATATGTTTTTGATAGAGACAACAAAGAGGAGGAACAACTTAAGTTAATGGTATATTTTATTCACATAAACTGCATTTGATGAAATTATGAGTGTTTATGATTTTGTTTTATTCCATTACGGATGTAATTAGGGGCCGAGTTTTATTATTATACCGCCGCCTCTTTGAGCTGTAATTTGACCCCCTTAACATGCTTCAAAACTCACCAAATTGGACTCACACATCAGGACTGGCGAACAATTGCGATCTAATCAAAAAAACCAAACCCCAAAACTCAAAATTGCGCTCTAGCGCCCCCTAGGAAGAAAACACAGACAAAACTGCTTCTAACTCCCAGTAGGAATGTCGTAGAGACATGAAACAAAAACCTCTATGTAGGTCTCACTTAGACCTAGATTTCATTTCACTGACAACCCCCAGCAAAAATCAACAGGAAGTTTGCAATTCCCCCTTCAAAACAAAAGTTGAGTAAAAACAGTCACCTTTTTTCAAACATTATCTCCTCCGAGCGTGTTTGTGGTGTCGGCTTCAAATTAGCACAGGAGAGAGATTGAACCCTTCTGATTAAAAGTTGATGAAAGAGTTTTAATTACTGCTCCCGTTTGGATTTTATGAGCCCTCAAAGTCGGTCCCGTCCATCGCTGCTTGCAGCTTTAATTATATATGTATCCTGAAATGTAAACTGAATTGACTATAATAGAATAAATACTATAACATAAAATAAACGATACTTTTAAACTGTTCTCGTAATTAGACAATCATTTCGGTAAATTAGATGGAATTTTTACCTATCCATCTATCCACCTTTCCATCTAATATATCAAAAATGTTGTCTGATTATAAGAACATTTGAAAAGTATATGAATGAGAAGACCTTTTTGAGCTAAATAAAATAAACTAATATTGTTATATAAGGTAATCATGCATTATGCTGTTGATTAAGAATTACATTATTACAATATTGCTTCTTTACGCTCCTTTTTGGACGCACACCATGTTATTTTTAAAAAAAAAATTTCTTTAATTTGTATAGAGATGGAGAGTATTTTTGGCTGTTGCAATCAAAATAAAGGATACACATATGTAAAACTCAGCAATTATATTCCAATTAATTTAATATTCCATTTGCTTGTTGCATGTTATCAACTCCATATGTTTAGTTTTGACAATTTTTATGATTTTTTTTTTCTCCTGTCTATAATTTTTTATTTGTCAAAAGAGTGCCCAAAAAAATCAAATAATCATGTACATATGTGGCAGAATGTGCATGAAATAATATCTTTTGAAATATTCACACTAACCTGCTTGGGGGCATGGGTGGAAATGGATGTTAAAGGCCTACTGAAAGCCACTACTAGCGACCACGCAGTCTGATAGTTTATATATCAATGATGAAATCTTAACATTGCAACACATGCCAATACGGCCGGGTTAACTTATAAAGTGACATTTTAAAATTCCCGGCTGAAACATCGCGGTATGATGACGTATACGCGTGACGAAGTCCGAGTAACGGAAGTTATGGTACCCCGTAGAATCCTATACAAAAAGCTCTGTTTTCATTTCATAATTCCACAGTATTCTGGACATCTTTTGCAATTTGTTTAATGAACAATGAAGGCTGCAAAGAAGACAGTTGTAGGTGGGATCGGTGTGTTAGCAGCGGACTACAGCAACACAACCAGGAGGACTTTGTTGGAGCGCTAGCCGCGCTAGCCGCGCTAGCCGCGCTAGCCGCGCTAGCCGCGCTAGCCGCGCTAGCCGCCGACCTCACCTTGACTTCCTACGTCTCCGGGCCGCCAAACGCATCGGGTGAAGTCCTTCGTCCTTCTGCCGATCGCTGGAACGCAGGTGAGCACGGGTGTTGATGAGCAAATGAGGGCTGGCTGGCGTAGGTGGAGAGCTAATGTTTTTAGCATAGCTCTGTGCAGTCCGGTTGCTAAGTTAGCTTCAATGGCGTCGTTAGCACAGCATTGTTAACCTTCGCCAGGCTGGAAAGCATTAACCGTGTATTTACATGTCCACGGTTTAATAGTATTGTTGATTTTCTATCTATACTTCCAGTCAGGGGTTTATTTATTTTGTTTCTATATGCAGTTAAAGCAAGATGCTATCACGTTAGCTCGTAGCTAAAGCATTTCGCCGATGTATTGTCGTGGAGATAAAAGGCACTGAATGTCCATTTCGCGTTCTCGACTCTCATTTTCAAGAGGATATAGTATCCCAGGTGGTTTAAAATACAAATCTGTGATCCACAATAGAAAAAGGAGAAAGTGGAATCCAATGAGCCAGCTTGTACCTAAGTTACGGTCAGAGCGAAAAAAGATACGTCCATCGCTGCCTCTCAAGTCCTTCACTGTAACGTTCCTCATCTACGAATCTTTCATCCTCGCTCAAATTAATGGGGTAATTTTCTCTACTAAATCCTTTCAGCAAAAATATGGCAATATTGCGAAATGATCAAGTATGACACATAGAATGGATCTGCTATTCCCGTTTAAATAAAAAAAAATCATTTCAGTAGGTCTTTAAGTAGATTTTATCAGACATGCATTTATTCAGGTGTAGAGTAGAGGGCAGTGTGAGAGGAAAGCCATTACGGGGCTGAAAATTGGCCAGCTCTCCGGACTCTTAAAACCCTCCCCTTCTCGCACTTTATATCCCTCTCATTTGCTGAATGGCTCTCTTTGTCTTTTTTTTTTTTTTGCAGTGCCCAGCCGATTAAATTGAGGAATTAGTAGTAAATTTTAGCCGACTGTGCACACAAACGCACTGAACAGCTTAGGCTGCAGGGGCGCTGATTGTGTTATTATTATTATTATTATTATTATTACAGTTCGCACGTCAGCGGCGTGTTTGGAAATGACTTACTGCAAATGTGAAAGTCGTATTCAAAGAGCAATGGGCAAAGAGGAATGGTTGAAACTGGCCAAAGATAGGTGTGGCCAACTTGTGACACCTTAGTCAAAAATACTTGAGGCAGCAATTGCTGCCGGAGGTCCATCAGCAAAGTATTGAGCAAAGGCTGGCAATACTTTTGTATTTTTGTACTTTTTATTTGTAATAAATTTGCAGAAAAAAAAATAAAAAAAATGTTTAAACATTATGGGGTATTCAAAGGTCAAATCAAGGTCACAACCTGACATTGAATAAACGTCGTCAAAAAGCTTGTTGTTTCAACGTTGCATTTATATTGTAGAATTTTGGTTGAGATATAACCAAAATTCAACTATCAAGTCAACGTCAGAAGCCACCATTGTGATTAATTATGGAGTATATTGTGAATAAATTGAGAGCAGGAAGTGAGCAAAAGTTGTAGCAACTGTTATGTAAAAGAAAAGGGGTTGGATTAAATAAGCTCTGCTTCTTCCTACTCCTTTTCGAACATGTTGAAAGGAGGAACTGGAAATTGTGATGTATCATGTTGTATGCTTGCATGTTCGAAATAAACTCAAACTCAAACTCAAACTCAAACATTGAATAAACGTCGTCAAAAAGCATGTTGTTTCAACGTTGTATTTGTGTTGTGGAATATTGGTTGAGATATGACCAAATTTCCAACCGTCAAATCAACTTCAGAAGCAAACATTGAATAAACGTTGTAAAAAAGCATGTTGTTTCAACGTTGTACGTGTGTTGTAGAATATTGGTTGAGATATGATCAAAATTCAAC
Organism: Entelurus aequoreus; assembly: GCF_033978785.1. Classification (NCBI taxonomy): domain Eukaryota; kingdom Metazoa; phylum Chordata; class Actinopteri; order Syngnathiformes; family Syngnathidae; genus Entelurus; species Entelurus aequoreus. Next base: position 47,059,596 of record NC_084748.1, on the reverse strand, counting down.
AGTCATATAAACGCCATAACCTGACATTGAATAAACGTTGTAAAAAAGCATGTTGTTTTAACGTTGTACGTGTGTTGTAGAATATTGGTTGAGATATGACCAAAATTCAACAGTCAAATAAACGTCATAACCTGACATTGAATAAACGTTGTTAAAAAGCATGTTGTTTCAACGTTAGGTTTGAGTTGCCCAACGTCAAAACCTGACATTGAATAAACGTTGTTAAAAAGCATGTTGTTTCAACGTTGTATTTGTGTTGTAGAATATTGGTTGAGATATGACCAAAATTCAACAGTCATATAAACGTCATAACCTGACATTGAATAAACGTTGTAAAAAATCATGTTGTTTTAACGTTGTACGTGTGTTGTAGAATATTGGTTGAGATATGACCAAAATTCAACAGTCAAATAAACGTCATAACTTGACATTGAATAAACGTTGTTAAAAAGCATGTTGTTTCAACGTTAGGTTTGAGTTGCCCAAAGTCAAAACCTGACATTGAATAAACGTTGTTAAAAAGCATGTTGTTTCAACGTTGTATTTGTGTTGTAGAATATTAGTTGAGATATGACCAAAATTCAACCGTCAAATCAACGTCAGAAGCCAACATTGAATAAACAATGTCAAAAAGCATGTTGTTTCAACGTTACGTTTGAGTTGCCCAACGTCACAACCTGACATTGAATAAACGTCGTTAAAAAGCATGTTGTTTCAACGTTATGTTTGTGTTGTAGAATATTAGTTGAGCTTTGACCAAAATTCAACGGTCAAACAACTTCAGAAGCCAACATTGAATAAACGATGTCAAAAAGCATGTTGTTTCAACGTTGTATTTGTGTTGTAGAATTTTAGTTCAGATATGACCAAAATTCAACCGTCAAATCAACGTCAGAAGCCAACATTGAATAAACAATGTCAAAAAGCATGTTGTTTCAACGTTATGTTTGAGTTGCCCAACGTCACAACCTGACATTGATTAAACGTTGTCAAAAAGCATGTTGTTTCAACGTTGTATTTGTGTTGTAGAAAATTGGTTGGGAAATGACCAAAATTCAATGGTCAAATCAACGTCACAACCTGACATTGAATAAACGTTGTTAAAAAGCATGTTGTTTCAACGTTATGTTTGTTTTGTAGAATATTAGTTGAGATAAGACCAAAATTTAACCATCAAATCAACATTAGAACCCAACATTGAATGAACGTTGTCAAAAAGCATGTTGTTTCAACGATGTATTTGTGTTGAAGAATATTGGTTGGGAAATGACCAAAATTCAATGGTCAAATCAACGTCACCACCTGACATTGAATAAACGTCATCAAAAAGCATGTTGTTTCAACGTTATGTTTGTGTTGTAGAATATTAGTTGGGAAATGACCAAAATTCAATGGTCAAATCAACGTCACCACCTGACATTGAATAAACGTCGTCAAAAAACATGTTGTTTCAACGTTGTATTTGTGCTGTAGAATGTTGGTTTAGATATGACCAAAATTCAACAGTCAAATGAACGTCACAACTTGACATTGAATAAACGTAGTCAAAAAGCATGTTGTTTCAACGTTGTATGTGTGTTGCTCAACGTCAGAACCCAACATTGATTATTGTCATCAAAAAGCATGTTGTTTCAAGGTTGTATTTGTGTTGTAAAAAATTAGTTGAGATATGACCAAAATTCAATGGTCAAATGAACGTCAGAACCCAACATTGAATAAACGTCGTCAAAAAGCATGTTGTTTCAATGTTGTATTTGTGTTGTAGAATATTGGTTGAGATTTGACCAATATTCAACAGTCAAATGAACGTCAGAACCTGATATTGAATAAACGTTGTCAAAAAGCATGTTGTTTCAACGTTGTATTTGTGTTGTAGGATATTGGTTGGGAAATGACCAAAATTCAATTGTCAAATCAACGTCACAATCTGACATTGAATAAACGTCATCAAAAAGCATGTTGTTTCAACATTGTATTCATGTTGTAGGATATTAGTTGAGATATAACCAAAATTCAATTATCAAATCAACGTCAGAAGCCAACATTGAATAAACAATGTCAAAAAGCATGTTGTTTCAACGTTGTGTTTGTGTTGTAGAATATTGGTCGAGATATGACCAAAATTCAACCGTCAAATCAACATCAGAAGCCAACATTGAATAAACGATGTCAAAAAGCATGTTGTTTCAACGTTAGGTTTGTGTTGTAGAATATTGGTTGAGATATGACCACAATTCAACCGTCAAATCAACATCAGAAGCCAACATTGAATGAACAATGTCAAAAAGCATGTTCTTTCAACGTTACGTTTGAGTTGCCCAATGTCACAACCTGACATTGAATAAACGTTGTCAAAAATCATGTTGTTTCAACATTGTATTTGTCTAATAAAAAAATTGATCGGGAAATGACTAAAGTCAATGGTCAAATCAACGTCACAATTTGACATTGAATAAACGTTGTCAAAAAGCATGTTGTTTCAACATTGTATTTGTGTTGTAGAATATTGGTTGAGATATGACCAAAATTCAACCGTCAAATCAACGTCAAAACCCAATATTGAATGAACGATGTCAAAAAGCATGTTGTTTCAACGTTGTATTTGTGTTGTAGAAAATTGTTTGGGAAATGACCAAAATACAATGGTCAAATCAATGTCACAACCTGACATTGAATAAACGTTGTCAAAAAGCATGTTGTTTCAACGTTATGTTTGAGTTTCCCAACGTCACAACCTGACATTGAATAAACGCCGTCATAAAGCATGTTGTTTCAACGTTATGTTTGTGTTGTAGAATATTAGTTGAGATATGACCAAAATTCAATGGTCAAATCAACATCAGAAGCCAACATTGAATAAACGTTGTAAAAAAGCATGTTGTTTCAACGTTGTACGTGTGTTGTAGAATATTGGTTGAGATATGACTAAAATTCAACAGTCAAATAAACGTCATAACCTGACATTGAATAAACGTTGTCAAAAAGCATGTTGTTTCAACGTTGTATTTGTGTTGTAGAATATTGGTTGAGATATGACCAAAATTTAATGTCAAATCAACGTCACAACTTGACATTGAATAAACGTTGTCAAAAAGCATGTTGTTTCAACATTATGTTTGAATTGCCGGACGTCACAAGCTGACATTGAATAAACGTCATCAAAAAGCATGTTGTTTCAACGTTGTATTTGTGTTGGAGAAAATTGGTTGGGAAATGACCAAAATTCAATGGTCAAATCAACGTCATAACCTGACATTGAATAAACGTCTTCAAAAAGAATGTTGTTTCAACGTTATGTTTGTTTTGTAGAATATTAGTTGAGATAAGACCAAAATTTAACCATCAAATCAACATTAGAACCCAACATTGAATGAACGTTGTCAAAAAGCATGTTGTTTCAACGATGTATCTGTGTTGAAGAATATTGGTTGGGAAATGACCAAAATTCAATGGTCAAATCAACGTCACATCCTGACATTAAATAAACGTTGTCAAAAAGCATGTTGTTTCACCGTTATATTTGCATTGCCCAGCGTCACAACCTGACATTGAATAAACGTCATCAAAAAGCATGTTGTTTCAACGTTGTATTTGTGTTGTAGAATATTGGTTGAGATATGACCAAAATTCCAACCGTCAAATCAACTTCAGAAGCAAACATTGAATAAACGTTGTAAAAAAGCATGTTGTTTTAACGTTGTATTTGTGTTGTAGAATATTGGTTGAGATATGACCAAAATTCAACAGTCAAATAAACGTCATAACCTGACATTGAATAAACGTTGTTAAAAAGCATGTTGTTTCAACGTTACGTTTGAGTTGCCCAATGTCACAACCTGACATTGAATAAACGTTGTCAAAAAGCATGTTGTTTCAACGTTGTATTTGTCTAATAAAAAAATTGATCAGGAAATGACCAAAGTCAATGGTCAAATCAACGTCACAATTTGACATTGAATAAACGTTGTCAAAAAGCATGTTGTTTCAACATTGTATTTGTGTTGTAGAATATTGGTTGAGATATGACCAAAATTCAACCGTCAAATCAACGTCAAAACCCAATATTGAATGAACGATGTCAAAAAGCATGTTGTTTCAACGTTGTATTTGTGTTGTAGAATATTGGTTGAGATATGACCAAAATTCAACAGTCAAATGAACGTCAGAACCTGATATTGAATAAACGTTGTCAAAAAGCATGTTGTTTCAACGTTGTATTTTTCTAATAAAAAAATTGATCGGGAAATGACCAAAGTCAATGGTCAAATCAACGTCACAATTTGACATTGAATAAACGTCGTCAAAAAGCATGTTGTTTCAATGTTGTATTTGTGTTGTAGAATATTGGTGGAGATATCACCAAAGTTCAACCGTCAAATCAACGTCAAAACCCAATATTGAATGAACGATGTCAAAAAGCATGTTGTTTCAACGTTGTATTTGTGTTGTAGAATATTGGTTGGGAAATGACCAAAATTCAATGTCAAATCAACGTCACAACTTGACATTGAATAAACGTTGTCAAAAAGCATGTTGTTTCAACGTTATGTTTGAGTTTCCCAACGTCACAACCTGACATTGAATAAACGCCGTCATAAAGCATGTTGTTTCAACGTTGTATTTGTGTTGTAGAATATTGGTGGAGATATCACCAAAGTTCAACCGTCAAATCAACGTCAAAACCCAATATTGAATGAACGATGTCAAAAAGCATGTTGTTTCAACGTTGTATTTGTGTTGTAGAATATTGGTTGGGAAATGACCAAAATTCAATGTCAAATCAACGTCACAACTTGACATTGAATAAACGTTGTCAAAAAGCATGTTGTTTCAACGTTATGTTTGAGTTTCCCAACGTCACAACCTGACATTGAATAAACGCCGTCATAAAGCATGTTGTTTCAACGTTGTGTTTGTGTTGTAGAATATTGGTTGAGATATGACCAAAATTCAACCGTCAAATCAACATCAGAAGCCAACATTGAATGAACAATGTCAAAAAGCATGTTCTTTCAACGTTATGTTTGAGTTGCCCAATGTCACAACCTGACATTGAATAAACGTTGTCAAAAAGCATGTTGTTTCAACATTGTATTTGTCTAATAAAAAAATTGATCGGGAAATGACCGAAGTCAATGGTCAAATCAACGTCACAATTTGACATTGAATAAACGTTGTCAAAAAGCGTGTTGTTTCAACGTTGTATTTGTGTTGTAGAATATTGGTTGAGATATGACCAAAATTCAAAAGTCAAAAGAACGTCACAACCTGACATTGAATAAACATCGTCAAAAAGCATGTTGTTTCCACGTTGTATTTGTCTAATAAAAAAATTGATCGGGAAATGACCGAAGTCAATGGTCAAATCAACGTCACAATTTGACATTGAATAAACGTTGTCAAAAAGCGTGTTGTTTCAACGTTGTATTTGTGTTGTAGAATATTGGTTGAGATTTCACCAAAATTCAAAAGTCAAAAGAACGTCACAACCTGACATTGAATAAACATCGTCAAAAAGCATGTTGTTTCCACGTTGTATTTGTGTTGTAGAATATTGGTTGGTAAATGACCAAATTTCAATGGTCAAATCAACATCAGAACCCAACATTGAATAAACGTTTTAATGTTATGTTTGAGTTGCCCAAAGTCAGAACCTGACATTGAATAAACGTTGTTAAAATGCATGTTGTTTCCACGTTGTATTTGTGTTGTAGAATTTTAGTTGAGATATGACCAATTTTGGGATCACACTCCTCAGCCTTGCCGGTAAGGTCTATTCAGGTGTACTAGAGAGGAGGCTACGCCGGATAGTCGAACCTCGGATTCAGGAGGAACAGTGTGGTTTTCGTCCTGGTCGTGGAACTGTGGACCAGCTCTATACTCTGGGCAGGGTCCTTGAGGGTGCATGGGAGTTTGCCCAACCAGTCTACATGTGTTTTGTGGACTTGGAGAAGGCATTTGACCGTGTCCATCGGGAAGTCCTGTGGGGAGTGCTCAGAGAGTATGGGGTATCGGACTGTCTGATTGTGGCGGTCCGCTCCCTGTATGATCAGTGTCAGAGCTTGGTCCGCATTGCCAGCAGTAAGTGGGACACGTTTCCAGTGAGGGTTGGACTCCGCCAAGGCTGCCCTTTGTCACCCATTCTGTTCAGAACTTTTATGGACAGAATTTCTAGGCGCAGTCAGGGCGTTGAGGGGATCTGGTTTGGTGGCTGCAGGATTAGGTCTCTGCTTTTTGCAGATGATTTGGTCCTGATGGCTTCATCTGGCCAGGATCTTCAGCTCTCACTGGATCGGTTCGCAGCCGAGTGTGAAGCGACTGGGATGAGAATCAGCACCTCCAAGTCCGAGTCCATGGTTCTCGCCCGGAAAAGGGTGGAGTGCCATCTCCGGGTTGGGGAGGAGATCTTGCCCCAAGTGGAGGAGTTCAAGTACCTCGGAGTCTTGTTCACGAGTGAGGGAAGAGTGGATCGTGAGATCGACAGGCGGATCGGTGTGGCGTCTTCAGTAATGCGGACGCTGTATCGATCCGTTGTGGTGAAGAAGGAGCTGAGCCGGAAGGCAAAGCTCTCAATTTACCGGTCGATCTACGTTCCCATCCTCACCTATGGTCATGAGCTTTGGGTTATGACCGAAAGGACAAGATCACGGGTACAAGCGGCCCAAATGAGTTTCGTCCGCCGGGTGGCGGGTCTCTCCCTTAGAGATAGGGTGAGAAGCTCTGTCATCCGGGAGGAGCTCAAACTAAAGCCGCTGCTCCTCCACATGAGCCAGAAGAGGTGGTTCGGGCATCAGGTCAGGATGCCACCCGAACGCCTCCCTAGGGAGGTGTTTAGGCATACTTGCCAACCTTGAGACCTCCAATATCGGGAGGTGGGGGGGGGGAGTGGGGGGCTTGGTTGGGGGTGGGGGGTGGGGGGGTGTGGTTGGGGGCGGGGGGCGTGGTTGGGGGCGTGGTTATTTACAGCTAGAATTCACCAACTCGAGTATTTCATATATATTTCATATATATATATATATATATATATATATATATATATATATATATATATATATATATATATATATATATATATATATATATATATATATATATATATATATATATATATATATATATATATATATGTATGAAATACTTGACTTTCAGTGAATTCTAGCTATATATATTTTTTATTTTTTTATTTTTTTTTATTTACATAGAAAAAAAAAAAAAAATCTTGAATTTCAGTGTTCCGGTGGCTATCCATTAGATGGCAGTATTGTCCTGTTTAACTTCTCCGTTCATGATGAGTATATCATTTCGGCAAGCTGTTTATATTGTGGGAAAGCGGACGTGAGAACAGGCTGTCCCCACTCAGTCTCAGGTCCGCATTGAGCTGGAGGGGGCGTGGCCTCCAGCTCCGGCTGAATACCGGGAGTTTGTCGGGAGAAAATCTCTGCCGGGAGGTTGTCGGGAGAGGCGCTGAATACCGGGATTCTCCCGCTAAAAACGGGAGGGTTGGCAAGTATGTGTTTAGGGCACGTCCGACCGGTAAGAGGCCACGGGGAAGACCCAGGACACGTTGGGAAGACTATGTCTTCCGGCTGGCCTGGGAACGCCTTGGGATCCCCCGGGAGGAGCTGGACGAAGTGGCTGGGGAGAGGGAAGTCTGGGCTTCCCCGCTTAGGCTGCTGCCCCCGCGACCCGACCTCGGATAAGCGGATGACGATGGATGGACGGATGACCAATTTCAGCCGTCAAATCAACGTCACAACCTGACATTGAATAAACGTTGTTAAAAAGCATGTTGTTTCCACGTTGTATTTGTGTTGTAGAATTTTTGAGGGGAAAACAGTGGAATGAGGCTGTAACATAAGAAAATGTGGAAAAAGTGATGCGAATACTTACACAAAAAATAATAAAGGAAATGTCTTGCATAGTACATTCTTTTATAAATAAATTGATTTAATAGGTGACAACAACCATTTTTCAACATTGCTTTTTCTTGTAAGGAAGCAAAATGCTCAACGTATGGCAAACACTTTACAAAACTATTTGGGAATTATACAAAAATGGAGGAAAGAAAAGGCGTGACATCATTAACACGAACAATAACTGCATGGTCAGTACAAAATGATAAAATATGCGTCATATAGCAAAGGTGTAATATTCACATTGCCCAAGAGGAAGTATAGTAGCCCTATAGGAGCGAGCGGCCATGTAGGACCCATGCAGAACAATCCTACATGTGATTCCAAGTAATCCTTAAGTCCCACCCAAAGCTGGCCAATTATCTCAAGGGATTTGATTGAGACTTTGTACTATAGCTCATTACCACAACTCAGCAAATTGTTACAAAGCAAGGAGAAAAATAAGCAAGACGGTTCGTTGGAAGTGGACTTCTCGAACTCTGGGAATGGCACAAGGTGAGAGTGAGAGTTGAGGTAAAAAAGTGTCCGAGACGGAGCGAAAAAAGCATGTCGTGTCTTTTTGAAGAGCTCTCTTTCCCTCTGGTATTCCTATGTTGTTCCCGTACGTTATTGCAGGTCAGCCGAGCAGTGAGAGGACGAAGACACACACCGTGAGGAGTTAGACAAATAAGGCCTCCCGAAGCTGTGTAAGTGTGTTATAAAGTCAGTCACAATAAAGTTACACTCTAGCATACTACTTATAGAAAAGAACACAAAACAATCCGAAAAGACTCCTTTAGTTTGGTTAATAAATGGGATGATGTCAGTGTGAACCTACACAACATCTATAGGTCGTATTCAGTCATGTGACTTGTCAACGGGCCGTCAAAACCAACCTGGAGTTTCCTTCGGTTTCACCCAGCAGGCACAAGACGTTGGTACAACGTTGGTTATACGTACACGTCCTTGGAAACTGACTTCGAAACAACGTTGCGAGATAGTTGTATTTGTAAACGTAGACAACATCGGTGTCTAACGTTGGATTCGCGTTGGGAAATGACCGGATTTCAACAGTCAAATCAGCACACAATCTGACGTTGAATGAACGTTGTCGAAAAGCATGTTGTTTCAACGTAATGCTTGAGTTGCCCGACGTCAGAACCTGACATTGAATAAACATCGTCAAAAAGCATGTTGTTTCCACGTTGTATCTACGTTGCAGAATATTGGTTGAGATAGGACCGAAAATCAACCGTGAAATCAACGCCAGAACCGGACATTGAATAAACGTTGTCAAAAAGCATGTTGTTTCAACGTTAAGTTTGAGTTGCCGGACGTCAGAACCGGACATTGAATAAACATCGTCAAAAAGCATGTTGTTTCCACGTTGTATCTACGTTGCAGAATATTGGTTGAGATAGGACCGAAAATCAACCGTGAAATCAACACCAGAACCGGACATTGAATAAACGTCGTCAAAAAGCATGTTGTTTCTACGTTGTATCTATGTTGCAGAATATTGGTTGAGATAGGACCGAAAATCAACCGTGAAATCAACGCCAGAACCCGACATTGAATAAACGTTGTAGAAAAGCATGTTGTTTCAACGTAATGCTTGAGTTGCCCGACGTCAGAACCTGACATTGAATGAATGTTGTCAAAAAGCATGTTGTTTCAACGTTGTATCTACGTTGCAGAATATTGGTTGAGATAGGACCGAAATTCAACCGTGAAATCAACATCAGAACCCAATATTGATTACATAATGTCAAAAAGCATGTTGTTTCAACGTTGTATCTATGTTGCAGAATATTGGTTGAGATAGGACCGAAAATCAACCGTGAAATCAACGTCAGAACCCAATATTGATTACATAATGTCAAAAAGCATGTTGTTTCCACGTTGTATCTACGTTGCAGAATATTGGTTGAGATAGGACCGAAAATCAACCGTGAAATCAACGCCAGAACCCAACATTGAATAAACGTTGTAGAAAAGCATGTTGTTTCAACGTAATGCTTGAGTTGCCCGACGTCAGAACCTGACATTGAATGAACGTTGTCAAAAAGCATGTTGTTTCAACGTTGTATCTATGTTGCAGAATATTGGTTGAGATAGGACCGAAATTCAACCGTGAAATCAACGTCAGAACCCAATATTGATTACATAATGTCAAAAAGCATGTTGTTTCAACGTTGTATCTATGTTGCAGAATATTGGTTGAGATATGACCGAAAATCAACCGTGAAATCAACGCCAGAACCCAACATTGAATAAACATTGTAGAAAAGCATGTTGTTTCAACGTTGTATCTACGTTGCAGAATATTGGTTGAGATATGACCGAAATTCAACCGTGAAATCAACGCCAGAACCGGACATTGAATAAACGTCGTCAAAAAGCATGTTGTTTCAACGTTGTATCTATGTTGCAGAATATTGGTTGAGATATGACCGAAAATCAACCGTGAAATCAACGCCAGAACCCAACATTGAATAAACGTTGTAGAAAAGCATGTTGTTTCAACGTAATGCTTGAGTTGCCCGACGTCAGAACCTGACATTGAATGAACGTTGTCAAAAAGCATGTTGTTTCAACGTTGTATCTACGTTGCAGAATATTGGTTGAGATAGGACCGAAAATCAACCGTGAAATCAACGCCAGAACCGGACATTGAATAAACGTTGTAGAAAAGCATGTTGTTTCAACGTAATGCTTGAGTTGCCCGACGTCAGAACCTGACATTGAATGAACGTTGTCAAAAAGCATGTTGTTTCAACGTTGTATCTATGTTGCAGAATATTGGTTGAGATAGGACCGAAATTCAACCGTGAAATCAACGTCAGAACCCAATAGTGATTACATAATGTCAAAAAGCATGTTGTTTCAACGTTGTATCTATGTTGCAGAATATTGGTTGAGATAGGACCGAAAATCAATCGTGAAATCAACGTCAGAACCCAATATTGATTACATAATGTCAAAAAGCATGTTGTTTCTACGTTGTATCTGTGTTGCAGAATATTGGTTGAGATAGGACCGAAAATCAACCGTGAAATCAACGTCAGAACCCAATATTGATTACATAATGTCAAAAAGCATGTTGTTTCTACGTTGACCGTGAAATCAACGCCAGAACCGGACATTGAATAAACGTTGTCAAAAAGCATGTTGTTTCAACGTTGTATCTACGTTGCAGAATATTGGTTGAGATAGGACCGAAAATCAACCGTGAAATCAACGCCAGAACCCAACATTGAATAAACGTTGTAGAAAAGCATGTTGTTTCAACGTAATGCTTGAGTTGCCCGACGTCAGAACCTGACATTGAATAAACGTCGTCAAAAAGCATGTTGTTTCCACGTTGTATCTACGTTGCAGAATATTGGTTGAGATAGGACCGAAAATCAACCGTGAAATCAACGTCAGAACCCAATATTGATTACATAATGTCAAAAAGCATGTTGTTTCTACGTTGTATTTGTGTTGTAGAATATTGGTTGGCAAATTACCAAAATTCAACGGTCAAAACAACGTCAGAACCCGACATTGATTAAATGTCAAAAAGCATGTTGTTTCAACGTTGTATTTGTGTTGTTGAATATTGGTTGGGAAATGACCAAAATTCAATGGTCAAATCAACGTCAGCACGCGACATTGATTAAACATCGTCAAAAAGCATGTTGTTTGTACGTTGTATTCGTGTTGTAGAATATTGGTTGAGATACGACCAAAATTCAATGATCAAATAAACATCAGAACCCAACATTGATTAAATGTCAAAAAGCATGTTGTTTCAACGTTGTATTTGTGTTGTAGAATATTGGTTGGCAAATTACCAAAATTCAACGGTCAAAACAACGTCAGAACCCGACATTGATTAAATGTCAAAAAGCATGTTGTTTCAACGTTGTATTTGTGTTGTTGAATATTGGTTGGGAAATGACCAAAATTCAATGGTCAAATCAACGTCAGAACGCAACATTGATTAAACATCGTCAAAAAGCATGTTGTTTCCACGTTGTATTTGTGTTGTAGAATATTGGTTGAGATACGACCAAAATTCAATGGTCAAATAAACATCAGAACCCAACATTGATTAAATGTCAAAAAGCATGTTGCTTCAACGTTGTATTTGTGTTGTAGAATATTGGTTGAGATATGACCATACTTGCCAACCCTCCCGTTTTTAGCGGGAGACTCCCGGTATTCAGCGCCTCTCCCGATAACCTCCCGGCAGAAATGTTCTCCCGACAAACTCCCGGTATAGGCGAGGGCGGACCTACGTCACTTCCGCCTACCAATCCCCTAGCAACCGGTCGCCATATTGAATTGGTTGAAAACAAACCAGCTCACAGCGAACACAGCATTGACAGAAAAAGCATTTAACGAGGTTTCACGGCATTTGTTGGGAAATTACCAAAATTCAACGGTCAAAACAACGTTAGAACGCAACATTGATTAGATGTCAAAAAGCATGTTGTTTCAACGTTATGTTTGTGTTGTAGAATATTGGTTGGGAAATGACCAAAATTAAACGGTCAAATCAACGTCAGAACGCGACATTGATTAAATGTCGCCAAAAAGAATGTTGTTTCAACGTTGTATTTGTGTTGTAGAATATTGGTTGAGATATGACCCGAATTCAAAGGTCAAATCAATGTCACAACCTGACATTGATAAAAGCATCAAAAAGCATGTTGTTTCAACGTTTGTATGTGTGTTATAGAATATCGGTTGAGATACGACCAAAATTCAATGGTCAAATAAACGCCAGAACCCAACATTGATTAAATGTCAAAAAGCATGTTGTTTCAACGTTGTATTTGTGTTGTAGAATATTAGTTGAGATATGACCAAAATTCAATGGTCAAATCAACTTCACAACCTGACATTGATAAATGCATCAAAAATAATGTTTTTTTTAAACGTTGTATGTGTGTTGTTGGATATTAGTTAGGAAATTACCAAAATTCAATGGTCAAATAAAGGTCAGAACCCAACATTGATTAAACGTCGTCAAAAAAGCATGTTGTTTTTAACGTTGTATTTGTGTTGTAGAATATTGGTTGGGAAATGACCAAAATTAAACGGTCAAATCAACGTCACAACCTGACATTAATAAAAGCATCAAAAAGAATGTTGTTTTAACGTTAGGTTTGAGTTGCTCAGCGTCGGGACCTAATTCAACAAGTTCAGTATGTGTGTTGTAGAATATTGGCTGAGATACGACCAAAATTCAATGGTCAAATAAATGTCAAAACCTGACATTGATTAAATGTCAAAAAGCATGTTGCTTCAACGTTGTATTTGTGTTATAGAATATTGGTTGGGAAATGACCAAACTTCAATGGTCAAATCAATGTCACAACCTGACATTGATAAATGCATCAAAAATAATGTTTTTTTTAAATGTTGTATGTGTGTTGTTGGATATTAGTTAGGAAATTACCAAAATTCAATTGTCAAATAAAGGTCAGAACCCAACATTGATTAAACGTCGTCAAAAAGCATGTTGTTTTTAACGTTGTATTTGTGTTGTAGAATATTGGTTGGGAAATGACCAAAATTCAATGGTCAAATCAACGTCAGAACGCAACATTGAATAAACGTCGTCAAAAAGCATGTTGTTTCAACGTTGTATTTGTGTTGTAGAATACTTGTTGGGAAATGACCAAAATTCAATGGTCAAATCAACGTCAGAACCTGACATTAATAAATGCATCAAAAAGCATGTTGTTTTAACGTTTTTATGTGTGTTGTAGAATATTGGTTGAGATACGACCAAAATTCAATGGTCAAATAAACGCCAGAACCCAACATTGATTAAATGTCAAAAAGCATGTTGTTTCAACGTTGTATTTGTGTTGTAGAATATTGGTTGGGAAATGACCAAAATTCAATCGTCAAATCAACGTCACAACCTGACATTGATTAAATGTCGTCAAAAAGCATGTTGTTTCAACGTTGTATTTGTGTTGTAGAATATTAGTTGGGAAATGACCAAAATCAACCGGTCAAATCAACGTCACAACCTGACATTAATAAATGCATCAAAAAGAATGTTGTTTTAACGTTTGTATGTGTGTTATAGAATATCGGTTGAGATACGACCAAAATTCAATGGTCAAATAAACGCCAGAACCCAACATTGATTAAATGTCAAAAAGCATGTTGCTTCAACGTTGTATTTGTGTTGTAGAATATTAGTTGGGAAATGACCAAAATCAAACGGTCAAATCAATGTCACAACCTGACATTAATAAATGCATCAAAAAGAATGTTGTTTTAACGTTTGTCTGTGTGTTATAGAATATTGGTTGAGATACGACCAAAATTCAATGGTCAAATCAATGTCACAACCTGACATTGAATAAACGTCGTCAAAAAGCATGTTGTTTCAACGTTGTATTTTTGTTGTAGAATATTGGTTGAGATACGACCAAAATTCAATGGTCAAATAAAGGTCAGAACCCGACATTGATAAATGCATCAAAAATAATGGTTTTTTTTAATGTTGTATGTGTGTTGTTGGATATTAGTTAGGAAATTACCAAAATTCAATGGTCAAATAAAGGTCAGAACCCAACATTGATTAAACGTCGTCAAAAAGCATGTTGTTTTTAACGTTGTATTTGTGTTGTAGAATATTGGTTGGGAAATGACCAAAATTAAACGGTCAAATCAACGTCACAACCTGACATTAATAAAAGCATCAAAAAGAATGTTGTTTTAACGTTTGGTTTGAGTTGCTCAATTCAACAAGTTCAGTATGTGTGTTGTAGAATATTGGCTGAGATACGACCAAAATTCAATGGTCAAATAAACGTCAGAACCCAACATTGATTAAATGTCAAAAAGCATGTTGCTTCAACGTTGTATTTGTGTTGTAGAATACTGGTTGGGAAATGACCAAACTTCAATGGTCAAATCAATGTCACAACCTGACATTGATAAATGCATCAAAAATAATGTTGTTTTTAAACGTTGTATGTGTGTTGTTGGATATTAGTTAGGAAATTACCAAAATTCAATGGTCAAATAAAGGTCAGAACCCAACATTGATTAAACGTCGTCAAAAAGCATGTTGTTTCAACGTTGTATTTGTGTTGTAGTATATTGGTTGGGAAATGACCAAAATTCAATGGTCAAATCAACGTCAGAACGCAACATTGAATAAACGTCGTCAAAAAGAATGTTGTTTCAACGTTGTATTTGTGTTGTAGAATATTGGTTGAGATATGACCAAAATTTAATGGTCAAATCAACGTCAGAACGCGACATTGATGAAACGTCGTCCAGAAGCATGTTGTTTCAGTGATGTATTTGTGTTGTAGAATATTGGTTGGGAAATTACCAAAATTCAACGGTCAAAACAATGTTAGAACGCAACATTGATTAAATGTCAAAAAGCATGTTGCTTCTACGTTATGTTTGTGTTGTAGAATATTAGTTGGGAAATTACCAAAATCAAACGGTCAAATCAACGTCACAACCTGACATTGAATAAACGTCGTCAAAAAGCATGTTGTTTCCACGTTGTATTTGTGTTGTAGAAAATTGGTTGAGATACGACCAAAATTCAATGGTCAAATCAACGTCACAACCTGACATTGATAAATGCATCAAAAATAATGGGTTTTTTAAACGTTGTATGTGTGTTGTTGGTTATTAGTTAGGAAATTACCAAAATTCAATGGTCAAATAAAGGTCAGAACCCAACATTGATTAAACGTCGTCAAAAAAGCATGTTGTTTTTAACGTTGTATTTGTGTTGTAGAATATTGGTTGGGAAATGACCAAAACTAAACGGTCAAATCAACGTCACAACCTGACATTAATAAAAGCATCAAAAAGAATGTTGTTTTAACGTTAGGTTTGAGTTGCTCAACGTCGGGACCTAATTCAACAAGTTCAGTATGTGTGTTGTAGAATATTGGTTGAGATACGACCAAAATTCAATGGTCAAATAAACGTCAGAACCCAACATTGATTAAATGTCAAAAAGCATGTTGCTTCAACGTTGTATTTGTGTTGTAGAATATTGGTTGGGAAATGACCAAATTCAATGGTCAAATCAACGTCAGAACGCGACATTGATGAAACGTCGTCCAGAAGCATGTTCAGTGATGTATTTGTGTTGTAGAATATTGGTTGGGAAATGACCAAAATTCAACGGTCAAAACAACGTTAGAACGCAACATTGATTAAATGGCAAAAAGCATGTTGTTTCAACGTTGTATTTGTTTTGTAGAATATTAGTTGGGAAATGACCAAAATTCAATGGTCAAATCAACGTCAGAACGCAACATTGAATAAACGTCGTCAAAAAGAATGTTGTTTCAACGTTGTATTTGTGTTGTAGAATATTGGTTGGGAAATGACCAAAATTTAATGGTCAAATCAACGTCAGAACGCAACATTGATTAAACGTCGTCCAGAAGCATGTTGTTTCAGTGATGTATTTGTGTTGTAGAATATTGGTTGGGAAATTACCAAAATTCAACGGTCAAAACAACGTTAGAACGCAACATTGATTAAATGTCAAAAAGCATGTTGTTTCAACGTTGTATTTGTGTTGTAGAATATTGGTTGAAAAAATGACCAAAATTCAACGGTCAAAACAACATCAGAACCTGACATTGATTAAATGTCAAAAAGCATGTTGTTTCAACGTTGTATTTGTGTTGTAGAATATTAGTTGGGAAATAACCAAAATTAAACGGTCAAAACAACATTAGAACGCAACATTGATAAAACGTCGTCAAAAAGCATGTTGTTTCAACGTTGTATTTGTGTTGTAGAATATTGGTTGAGATACGACCAAAATTCAATGGTCAAATAAACGTCAGAACCCAACATTGATTAAATGTCAAAAAGCATGTTGTTCCAACGTTGTATTTGTGTTGTAGAATATTAGTTGGGAAATAACCAAACTTCAACGGTCAAATCAACGTCACAACCTGACATTGATTAAATGTCAAAAAGCATGTTGTTTCAACGTTGTATTTGTGTTGTAGAATATTAGTTGGGAAATAACCAAAATTAAACGGTCAAATCAACGTCACAACCTGACATTGATTAAACGTCGTCAAAAAGCATGTTGTTTCAACGTTGTATTTGTGTTGTAGAATATTAGTTGGGAAATAACCAAAATTAAACGGTCAAAACAACATTAGAACGCAACATTGATAAAACGTTGTCAAAAAGCATGTTGTTTCAACGTTGTATTTGTGTTGTAGAATATTGGTTGAGATACGACCAAAATTCAATGGTCAAATAAACGTCAGAACCCAACATTGATTAAATGTCAAAAAGCATGTTGTTCCAACGTTGTATTTGTGTTGTAGAATATTAGTTGGGAAATAACCAAAATTAAACGGTCAAATCAACGTCACAATCTGACATTGACTAAACGTCGTAAAAAGCATGTTGTTCCAACGTTAGGTTTGAGTTGCTCAACGTCCAGACCTAATTCAACAAGTTCTCAACGTTGTTTCAATGTCTCGTGCCTGCTGGGCAACACCCGAAAACAACGGGGCGTTTTTCTTGGAGAAATGCAAAATTCCCCCGGAGAGGGCTTTGACCACAGACGCTGGCTGGCCCACAACTTATAGTCTCACATAATTCAACACAACCTATTGGCGCCTCTCCACTTGCTGTACATCTCCACTCCAACATTCCTGATGGCACACCTTCTTCTCAAAGGGTTCTAATGATTGGCTGCACACGGAGCCCCTACAGGATGCTTTTTATCAGCTAAAAAAGTAAAAACCTCAAATTGTACAAGAACATGGCGTGGACACACACACACACACACACGCACACACACACACTCTCACACACACGTCAGGCAAAGCCATTAACACACTCTAACACGCTTCCCATATTTCCCTCGGCTCCACCCCCGCCCCTCAGGGTCTTGTGAGTGTGGTGTAAACAGGCTGCTCCCAGTGTGTGGGGCTGTGGGAGGGGGCCACGCCGGAGGGGTCTCCTATGGTGGTGTACAGAGGCCTCTGTGTAGGGCCCATGTAGGAGAAGGCGGAATACAGCCCGGGGGCCTGACTGGAGTGGGCGTAGTACGCCCCGGGCGCCTGGTGGTCCCCGTACTCAAACTGCGCTCTGGAGGCCAGCGAGGGGAACGCCGAGCCGTAGTGAGGGAGGCTGAGCGGGGTGTAGGTGACGTGGGCCCCCGAGGAGGGCGACGACGAGGCCTCGGCGTAGTGGCCCCCGGTCGCCGACTCGCTTTTGATCTGGGTTTTGGAGGGGTCGGAGGACGAGGGCGAGGCCTGGGACTGCTGCTGCTTGGAGAGCCAGGCCGAGTGGCCGCTGGCCGCGGCCAGGGCGTAGGCGTAGGACGAGGCGGAGGATCCCGCGGCGGGGGCTCCGGGCGCGCCCTGGGGGTGCCCGTTGGGGGGCAAGTACTGGTCGAACTCGTTGACGTCGAACGGCTCGATGTTGGCCATCACCTCGTGGCTGATCTCGCCGATGTCCATGGTGCCAAAGTCGATGTGGGGCTTGGAGCCGGACGACGAGGGGCCGCCGGACACCCCCTCGCCCAGGGCTCCCCTGGGTCCTACGGCTGCCCCCTCCCTCTTGCTGTCGGACAACTTGCCGGACTGGAGCTCTGTCTTTGGGGTGGTGGGGGGAGTGGGGGGGCTGTGACCCTGACCTGGATGATGAAAATAGACACACCAATGCAAACATCAAACACACTCAAGGATTTCCATCAGGGTCGATACAAATATGAAACTAAGAGGGATGAGAATCTCATCAAGTATTCATTATTGCATCATCATCTACAGAGAATTAGTGAGATTGCTAGATAACTAGTAGCTACAGTACAGTAAGTACACTTGATATTATTGAATGGATGGATGGATACTTAGATAGATTGATATAGAGCAGGGGTCCCCAAACTACGCCTGCCAGCGTCCAAAATCCGGCCCGCGGGAAGTCCCAAGTTTAAAAAAATGATCTTGTTATATATATATATATATATATATATATATATATATATATATATATATATATATATATATATATATATATATATATATATATATATATATATATATATATATATATATATACATACAGTATATAAAATTAGGCCGGGAACCGGGCTATATATATATATATATATATATATATATATATATATATATATATATATATATATACAGCCATATTTATATATATATATATATATATATATATATATATATATATATATATATATATATATATATATATATATATATATACATACATACATACATACATACATTTTCTACGGCTTATTCCCTTCGGGGTCGCAGGAGGCGCTGGAGCCTATATCAGCTACAATTGGGCGGAAGGCGGGGTACACCCTGGACAAGTCGCCACCTCATCGCAGGGCATATATATATACAGCCACATATATATATATATATATATATATATATATATATATATATATATATATATATATATATATGCATACAGCCATATATTTATATATATATATATATATATATATATATATTTTTATATATATATATATATTTATATATATATATATATATATATTTTTATGTATATATATATATATATATATATATATATATATATATATATATATATATATATATACATAAAAATATATATATATATATATATATATATATATAAATATATATATATATATAAAAATATATATATATATATACATATATATATATATATACAGTGTATATATATATATATACATATATATACATATATATATATATATATATATGTATATATGTGTATATATATATACACTGTATATATATATATATATATATATATATATATATATATATATATATATATATATATATATATATATATACTGTATATATATGTGTGTGTGTATATATATAAATATGTATATATATATATATATATATATATATATATATATATATATATATATATATATATATATATATATATATATATATATATATATATATATATATACTACCGTTCAAAAGATTGGGGTCACATTGAAATGTCCTTATTTTTGAAGGAAAAGCACTGTACTTTTCAATGAAGATAACTTTAAACTAGTCTTAACTTTAAAGAAATACACTCTATACATTGCTAATGTGGTAAATGACTATTCTAGCTGCAAATGTCTGGTTTTTGGTGCAATATCTACATAGGTGTATAGAGGCCCATTTCCAGCAACTATCACTCCAGTGTTCTAATGGTACAATGTGTTTGCTCATTGGCTCAGAAGGCTAATTGATGATTAGAAAACCCTTGTGCAATCATGTTCACACATCTGAAAACAGTTGAGCTCGTTACAGAAGCTACTAAACTGACCTTCCTTTGAGCAGATTGAGTTTCTGGAGCATCACATTTGTGGGGTCAATTAAACGCTCAAAATGGCCAGAAAAAGAGAACTTTCATCTGAAACTCGACAGACTATTCTTGTTCTTAGAAATGAAGGCTATTCCACAAAATTGTTTGGGTGACCCCAAACTTTAATATATTATTTGGAATAAAAATTATATTTAAAAAATGTCAAAACAGGTTAAAAAAAAGCTACTTCAACATTTTTTTTTTTTTTTAAATCGATTTTTTTAATTTATATGAATCGATTTAGAATATACATTTGAAAAAAATCGCAATGTGGATGTGTATCGATTTTTTTTAAGCACCCCTATTAAATGTTGTAATTTCAATCATAAACAATATAATTTCCTCTACCGCTTATCCTCACTAGGGTCGTGGGTAAGCTGGAGCCTATCCTATACGTCAGGGGTCCCCAAACTTTTTGACTCGAGGGCCGCATTGGGTTGAAAAATAGGTTTATTTTATCATTTTATATAAATTTTATTTACATAAATATATATATATATATATATATATATATATATATATATATACTGTACACAGACTATATATATATATATTCCGAGCGTGATGATGTCACGTTATTGATGGAAAAATGTATTTTTAGACAACATGATTTGCCTGAGCGGCTAGGAGACACCGAGAGTAACAAACGGTAGAAAATGGAATAGTAAGGACAGATTAAAAAAATTAAAAAAATGTAAAAAAATGTAAAAAAAAAAAAAAGTTTTAACTTGGGACTACCCGTGTGCCGGCTTTTGGATGCTGGCAGGCCAGCGAGCTGTAGTTTGGGGACCCCTGCTATACGTTTATAATTTAATAACCATGTGACCCCGAGAGGGACGAGCGGTAGAAAATGGATGGATGGACGTGAAATGTCTGTCTTTTCAATCTCATTTTGCTCATTACAACAACAAAAAATCCTCTATTTTTCTAATTTATATGAACTGATTTAGAATATGAATTTTAAAAGAATTCGCAATCTGGATGTGAATCGATTTTTTTAAGCACCCATATTAAATGTTATAATTTGAATCACAAACAATATAATTTTATATACCGCTTATCCTCCTATACGTTTATAATTTAATAACCATGTGAAATGCCGGTCTTTTCCATCACCTCCGCCTTGACCCTTTAGGGATGCCGTACTTCCTGTTTATGTCGCCAATGCGGAAGTAGGTGACGTTGCCAATGCGGGATATCGCTCTTTTAAAGTGTCTCTCTGAACAGTAACTTAAATGTTTATAGCCTTAATACGCTTCAGAAAACAATGTCTGTAACTAAATAAATTGTCTAAAAGTTAAAGTGACAAAAAAACGATGTCGCCAATGCGGAAGCGAGTTACGTCGCCAATGCGGGATGTCGTTCCTTTAAAACACGGGTCCCCAAACTACGGCCCGCGTGCCGGATCCGGCCCCCCAGCATCCAAAATCCAGCCCACAGGACGTCCCAAGTAAAAAAAAAAGTTTTTTTTTTTTTTTATTATTATTTTTTTTTAAATCTTTCCTTTCTAATCTATTTCCTGCCGCTTGTTACGCTTGGTGTCTCCTAGCCGCTCAGGCAAATCATAATTTTCCCACCGATAACGTGACAATGTTAAATGTTGATGAACATCAATGTTAATTGATGTTAAATGACAAAATTATAGATTATAAAGACAATGTATATATATATATATATATATATGTATATATATATATATATATATATATATATATATATATATATATATATATATATATATATATATATATATATATATATATATATATATATATATATATATATATATACACAGCCTGGACCCCGGCCAAATTTTTTTAACCCAATGCGGCCCCCGAGTCAAAAAGTTTGGGGACCCCTGCTTTAAAATGTCTCTCTGAACAGTAACTTATATGTTTATAGCCTTAAAACGCTTCAGAAAACAAAGCGACAAAATTTGCTCATTACACAAAAAAAACCCTAAACATTTTTTTTTTTAATCGATTTTTTAAACTTATATGAATCGATTTAGAATTTAAAAAAAATAAAAATCGAAATTTGGATGTGAAGCACTCCTATTAAATTTTAATCATCAAGGTGGCGACTTGTCCAGGGTGTACCCCGCCTTCCGCCCGATTGTAGCTGAGATAGGCTCCAGCGCCCCCCGCGACCCCGAAGGGAATAAGTGGTACAAAATGGATGGATGGAACAATATCATTTTCTATACCGCTTATCCTCCTATACGTTTATCAATTAATAACCATGTAAAACGCCTGTCTTTGCCATCGCTTCCGCCCTGACCCTTTAGGGACGCCGTACTTCCTGTTTATGTCGCCAATGCGGAAGTGAGTGACGTCCCCAATACGCAAGCGAGCTACGTCGCCAATGCGGGATATCGTCCTTTTAAAGTGTCTTTCCGGACAGTAACTTATATGTTTATAGCCTTAATACGCTTCAGAAAACAATGTCTGTAAGTAAATAAGTTGTTTAAAAGTTAAAGTGACAAAAACAATGATGTCGCCAATGCGGAAGTGAGTGACGTCGTCAATGCGGGATATCGTTCTTTTAAAGTGTCTCTCCGAACAGTAATTTAGATGTTTATAGCCTTAATACGCTTCAGACAACAATGTCTGTAAGTAAATAAGTTGTTTAAAAGTTAAAGTGACAAAAAAAATGATGTCGCCAATGCGGAAGTGAGTGACGTCGCCAATGCGGGATTTCGTTCTTTTAAAGTGTCTCTCTATATGTGTATAGCCTTAATACGCTTCAGAAAACAATGTCTGTAAGTAAATCAGTTGTCTAAAAGTTAAAGTGACAAAAAGCGATAAGTGACGCTGCTGTGTTGTCTAATTGTAAATAATGCAGACGAGGCGTCGCATGCTCGGCACTACTGGTGCATGCTGGGTAGTGTAGTTCTTATATTCCCGAGCGCATAACATCACAGCTGCGACTTCTATTTGAACCGGGATGAAGCGCCACCTACTGGCCGGGTGATGGTGGTGATGGTGGTGATGATGGTGCAGGTCGCCCAGCGGGGAGCCGGGGCCGCCGTTGTGCTCCAGATGCAGGCTCTTGTAGTGTGACTGGGAGTGGCTGGCCCCTTCTTCCCCCGGGCTGTCCGACTCATTAGCGGGCGTGAGTTTGCCGTTTTTGCGTCTCCGGGGCTGGTACTTGTACTCCGGGTAGTCCTTCTTGTGCTGCTTCCTCAGCCTCTCCGCCTCCTCGATGAATGGCCTCTTGTCACTCTCGTTGAGCAGCCTGCAGGAAGGAAAACAAGGATTTAAAAAAAAAAAAAAAAATTTTAAACTCTGTTGCAAATGTGTGCAAATAAGACGTGTTGGCGCCGTGCGTAAAGACGCGCTGGCGCCGTGCGTAAATGGAGACGCAGGCGTAATTGGAGCACAAATTAGACCGGCTAATGCAAACAAACGTAGTTGGATGTTTGTCTTTTTAATCTGGCATCACAGTTTTACTCCTTTTGGCGCAAATTGCGCAGGAAATGAAGTGCTACCGTGTGCGTTCTTTCACCAACCTCCACAGTTTGCCCAGGGTCTTGCTCAGCTCGGCGTTGTGCAGATGCGGGTACTGGTCGGCCAGCTTCCTCCGGGCGGCCTGGGCCCACACCATGAAGGCGTTCATGGGCCGCTTGACGTGCGGCTTGCTCTTGTTCCCGTTGTTGACGCGCACCGGCATGGGCACCAGAGTCCAGTCGTAGCCGTCCAGGACCTGGCTCACCGCCTCCCGGATGCCGATGGGGAAGCGGTCGTCCTCCTCCTCCGACTTGATCGCGGACCTGTCGTCCCTGCCGCCCTCCGCCACGCAGAGCGCCGTCAGCTGGGGCGCGGAGCCGCTCAGAGGTGAGTCACGGCCGGGGGGCGCTCCGGCGCGGGCCGGGGAGAGGGAGTGCGCGTCGTCCGAGCCTCCGGGGCTCAGCTCCGCTTCGGACAGGCTGTGCTCCTCTCCGGACATTTTTTATGTGTTACTTTTAACACTACACAAAGTCGAACAATAAGTCTAACTTAAAAATATATATTTTTAACGGATGTCTGTTATTGTCGACTATTTAATACAAAGCCATTCTGGTGCGTAAAAGTGTCCAGATCCTTTTTACGAGTGGAAATCTGCTACACCTGCAATAGAACATAAACCAGAAAAAGTAATTATACCAACATGTAACGTTCGAATTAATACTAGTTGATAAGAATTTTATCAAATAATAATTATTTTTTACGAGTGGAAATCTGCTACACCTGCAATAGAACATACACCCGGGAAAGTAATTAAACCAACTCGTAACGTTTGAATGAATACTAGTTGATACGAATTTGATCAAATCATAATTAAAAAGTAATATTTTGTAGCAATATGACCAACAACAACAACAAAAAAAGGCATAACTTACCAATGTAGTCGTGCGGCGGTTCAACATGGGAGTGTGTGTGGTGCTGGCCGGGGAGCCGATGAATGGCTGCTCTGTGTGGCGACACCGGAGCTTAAAGAGCGCCTTGTGAGGAGGGAGAAAGAAAAAAAAAAAAGTGGAGATTGAAAGTAGAAAACATTCTCAGAGAGGCAGCATTCCAACACATCACGTCGACCCCGCCCCCACCCCTTCGCGCGAGCCCGGGCTCCCTGATTGGAGCGCGCCGGGCGCGCCGATTGGACGAGAGCGCGGATGGCGTTCAAACCGGGCCTGCGGATGTGCGTCGCCCGCAACATTTCCAACAGTGGAGAGGTGAGATTTGACATCGGAGTCGCTTTAAATGACTCCACAGTGAGCCCATTTAGAGGCAGGGAGAAGGCCAGCTTTGTTGCAAGTGTTGACACGCTACATCAAACAAATAAACAATCATCTACTGACTTATTACCTTCTTGTGGCCACGCTCCAACACAAAGGATAGCTCTGGTTTTCGTAGGAAATGTTGAATTACACTTCTTACAATTAGATCACCTGTTGAAAATGTCCATATATACGTATATATGTATGTATGTTTAACAGACAAGGAGTTTGACTTGCTATGTTCAACGTAAAAAAAACAAAATAAGGATTAACTAAAAAATATACACTACCGTTCAAAAGTTTGGGGTCCTTATTTTTGAAGGAAAAGCACTGTACTTTTCAATGAAGATAACTTTAAACTAGTCTTAACTTGAAAGAAATACACTCTATACATTGCTAATGTGGTAAATGACTATTCTAGCTGCAAATGTCTGGTTTTTGGTGCAATATCTAAATAGGTGTATAGAGGCCCATTTCCAGCAACTATCACTCCAGTGTTCTAATGGTACAATGTGTTTGCTCATTGGCTCAGAAGGCTAATTGATGATTAGAAAACCCTTGTGCAATCATGTTCACACATCTGAAAACACTTTAGCTCGTTACAGAAGCTACAAAACTGACCTTCCTTTGAGCAGATTGAGTTTCTGGAGCATCACATTTGCGGGGTCAATTAAACGCTCAAAATGGCCAGAAAAAGAGAACTTTCATCTGAAACTCGACGGTCTATTCTTGTTCTTAGAAATGAAGGCTTTTCCACAAAATTGTTTGGGTGACCCCAAACTTTTGAACGGTTGTGTAAACGAGTACTAAAAATAACTAATACGTGCAAGGCTAATAAATAATAGTGCCAAGCAAGAAGATGATGACGTGAAATGAGCTGGTACATTCACAGTGACAGATTAGTTCCAGAGTTATTTTTGTGAATAAGTCAATGTGATTTTCACCAGAATGAATGACTGCAGGCTAAAATTGCTTGCATATAACAAAAGAAAGAGAAAAAAAAGTACATATTTTTACGTGCTACAGCTTGTCAACGTATTATTTCTGATTGCAGGTATAAAATGCTGCATACTGAGACAAAAGTAATTAAAATCGATGTTTTTTGTGTAAAGATCTACATATATATTTATTAATGTTTTATTTTCTAACATTTCTGTATTGGTTTTCAGACACACATGACAGGAATTGTCCAAAATACATCCAGTAAAAAAATAGCGCTCCAGCACCCCCGCGACCCCGAAGGGACAAGCAGTAGAAAATGGATGGATAGAAAAATAACGATAATATTAATTAAAAAAAATAAGTAAAAAGAAACCACAAACAGACATTCACACAAAACCACGGGTTGCCGCAGGCCCGAATGGCCCTAGAGCAGGGGTCACCAACACGGTGCCCGCGGGCACCAGGTAGCCCGTAAGGACCAGATGAGTAGCCCACTGGCCTGTTCTAAAAATAGCTCAAATAGCAGCACTTACCAGTGAGCTGCCTCGATTTTTTAAATTGTATTTATTTACTAGCAAGCTGGTCTCGCTTTGCCCGACATTTTTAATTCTAAAAGAGACAAAACTCAAATAGAATTTGAAAATCCAAGAAAATATTTTAAAGACTTGGCCTTCACTTGTTTAAATAAATTCATTCATTTTTTTTACTTTGCTTTTTATAACTTTCAGAAAGACAATTTTAGAGAAAAAATACAACCTTCAAAATGATTTTAGGATTTTTAAACACATATACCTTTTGACCTTTTAAATTCCTTCCTCTTCTTTCCTGACAATTTAAATCAATGTTCAAGTAAATTTATTTTTTTATTGTAAAGAATAATAAATACATTTTGATTTAATTCTTCATTTTAGCTTCTGTTTTTTTCGACGAAGAATATTTGTGAAATATTTCTTCAAACTTATTATGATTAAAATTCCCAAAAAATATTCTGGCAAATCTAGAAAATCTGTGGAATCAAATTTAAATCTTATTTCAAAGTCTTTTGAATTTCTTTTAACATTTTTGTTCTGGAAAATCGAGAAGAAATAATGATTTGTCTTTGTTAGAAATATAGCTTGGTCCAATTTGTTAAATATTCTAACAAAGTGCAGATTGGATTTTAACCTATTTAAAACATGTCATCAAAATTCTAAAATTAATCTTAATCAGGAAAATTTACTAATGATGTTCCATAAATTTTTATTTTTATTTTTTCAAAAAGATTCGAATTAGCTAGTTTTTCTCTTGTTTTTTTCGGTTGAATTTTGAATTTTAAAGAGTCGAAATTGAAGATAAACTATGTTTCAAAATTTAATTGTCATTTTTTTCGTGTTTTCTCCTCTTTTAAACCGTTCAATTAAGTGTAAATATCATTAATTGTTAATAATAACATAGAGTTAAAGGTAAATTGAGCAAATTGGCTATTTGTGGCAATTTATTGAAGTATGTATCAAACTGGTAGCCCTTCGCATTAATCAGTACCCAAGAAGTAGCTCTTGGTTTCAAAAAGGTTGGGGACCCCCGCCCTAGAGAGATATAGCAACCAACAAGCGCAGAAAAGGCTCATCAACCACCCACCTTTCAAATGTGTTTCAATCAGGGTTAATTTGGAGATCACTCCCTCTGACATATCTCAGAAAGGCACCCCAAAGTTCACAGAGTTATATTTTAATATTTGAAATGATTTGATTGCCGTTTAAGGTTTCTTACAGGTTGAAGTGCACTGGAAAGAAAGTGTTGGGAATAATTGTAATTTTATGCAACAAACACAATTTACATGTGTTTATTTATTAGTTAATAATGTAATGTCCCACGTTCAGGTCTAATTCAACACACATGCCAATTAAAAAAGAAGTTTTATCAGGAGTAAAATAATGGAACAGATGGAGCAATGTGCTTTTTCCTATTCTTTTTCGGACATATCGAATGAATATTAGCATGTGCATTTGTTATAATCGAGTAAAAGAGGGGCACAAAAGTAAGTAATTTAATTAATTGGTGTGTCGAAATGTGGGGAAATAACTACAAAAGTGCACTTCGCTCACTTACCGTGTTACAAAAAAGGTAAGTTAGAATAACACATAATGTTGACTATAGAGAACATTCAAA
This sequence comes from Entelurus aequoreus, assembly GCF_033978785.1. Taxonomy (NCBI): domain Eukaryota; kingdom Metazoa; phylum Chordata; class Actinopteri; order Syngnathiformes; family Syngnathidae; genus Entelurus; species Entelurus aequoreus. Next base: position 47,031,462 of record NC_084748.1, on the reverse strand, counting down.
TATGTATTTATTGAATCCAAAATACCGAAATTGAATGATTGGGTTAGCAAACAAGCTAGAATTATGTACAAACTTGCAGTAATGTAGAACCATTTTTAACAAAAGAGGAGAAATATACTTTTAAAGCATTTGTATGCACGTGCAACACTTGTCAATATGTCCAAATAAATTATAGAACAATGTACTAAAATGATCCACCTTAAGAAACTGTTCAAACTCAAAGTGTTTGTTTACAAAGTAACACTTATATGACAAACGTCATGAACTTATTGAAAATAACATATCATTTATGTCAGTATGTTAACCAGAGATGACATAGCTACTTATTTACAAGAACTAGAATGCAAATTGTGTTACTAATTGAGAACAGGAAGTGAATATATGTGTTAGTTATTTCTATGACGCGGAAACCAAGGTTTTATTGGTTGCCGCTCATAAACTATTGAAAACAAGGTATCATTTATGTCATTATGTTAACCATTAATGACCTAGCTATTTATTTACTAGAACTAGAATGCAAATTGTGTTACTAATTGAGAACAGGAAGTGAACATACGTGTTAGTAATTATTATGAAGTGGAAACAAAGGTTTCATTGGTTGCTGCTCCTAAACTATTGAAAATAAGATATCATGTATGTCATTATGTCAACCATAAATAACCTAGCTATTTATTTACAAGAACTAGAATGTAAATTGTCTTACTAATTGAGAACGGGAAGTGAACATACGTGTGGAAACCAAGTTTTCATTGGTTGCTGCTCCTAAACTATTGAAAATAAGATATCATTTATGTCAGTATGTTAACCATAAATGACATAGCTATTCATTTACAATAACTAGAATGCAAATTGTGTTAGTAATTGAGAACAGGAAGTGAACATACGTGTTAGTTATTTCTATGAAGGGGAAACCAAGGTTTCATTGGTTGCCGCTCATAAACGTTTGAAAATAAGATATCATTTATGTCATTATGTTAACCATAAATGATCTAGCTATTTATTTACTGGACTTAAAATGTAAATTGTGGTACTAATTGAGAACATGAAGTGAACATAAGTGTTAGTCATTTCTATGAAGTGGACACCAAGGTTTCATTGGTTGCCGCTCATAAACTATTGAAAATAAGATATAATTTATGTCATTATGTTAACCATAGATGACCTAGCTATTTATTGACAAGAGCTACAATGTAAATCGTGTTACCAATTGAGAACAGGAAGTGAACATACGTGTTAGTAATTATTTTGAAGTGGAAACCACCATTTATGTCATTAAGTTAACTATAAAAGACCCAGTTATTTATTTACTACAACGAAAATGTAAATTGTGTTACTAATTGAGAACAGGAAGTGAACATACGTGTAAACAATTGCTATGAAGTGGAAACCAAGGTTTCATTGGTTGCCGCTCATAAACTATTAAAAATAAGATATCATTTATGTCATTATGTTAACCATAAATGACCTAGCTATTTATTGACAAGAGCTACAATGTAAATTGTGTTACTAATTGAGAACAGGAAGTGAACATACGTGTTAGTATTTATTATGAAGTGGAAACCACCATTTATGTCATTAAGTTAACCATAAAATACCCTAGCTATTTATTTACTAGAACGAAAATTTAAATTGTGTTACTAATTGAGAACAGGAAGTGAACATACCTGTAAGCAATTGCTATGAAGTGGAAACCAAGGTTTCATTGGTTGCCGCTCATAAACTATTAAAAATAAGATATCATTTATGTCATTATGTTAACCATAAATATTTATTTACTAGAACTAGAATGAAAATTGTGTTACTAATTGAGAACAGGAAGTGAACATACTGTACGTGTTAGTAATTATTATGAAGTGGAAACCACCATTTATGTCATTAAGTTAACCATAAAATACCCTAGCTATTTACTAGAACGAAAATGTAAATTGTGTTACTAATTGAGAACAGGAAGTGAACATACGTGTAAGCAATTGCTATGAAGTGGAAACCAAGGTTTCATTGGTTGCCGCTCATAAACTATTAAAAATAAGATATGATTTATGTCATTGTGTTAACCATAAATGACCTAGCTTTTTATTTACTAGAACTAGAATGAAAATTGTGTTACTAATTGAGAACAGGAAGTGAACTTACTGTACGTGTTAGTAATTGTTATGAAGTGGAAACCACCAATTATGTCATTAAGTTAACCATAAAATACCCTAGCTATTTATTTACTAGAACGAAAATGTAAATTGTGTTACTAATTGAGAACAGGAAGTGAACATACGTGTAAGCAATTGCTATGAAGTGGAAACCAAGGTTTCATTGGTTGCCGCTCATAAACTATGAAAAATAAGATATCATTTATGTCATTATATTAACCATAAATATTTATTTACTAGAACTAGAATGAAAATTGTGTTACTAATTGACAACAGGAAGTGAACATACTGTACGTGTTAGTAATTATTATGAAGTGGAAACCACCATTTATGTCATTAAGTTAACCATAAAATACCCTATCTATTTATTTACTAGAACGAAAATGTAAATTGTGTTACTAATTGAGAACAGGAAGTGAACATGCGTGTAAGCAATTGCTATGAAGTGGAAACCAAGGTTTCATTGGTTGCCGCTCATAAACTATGAAAAATAACATATGATTTATGTCATTATGTTAACCATAAATGACCTAGCTTTTTATTTACTAGAACTAGAATGAAAATTGTGTTACTAATTGAAAACAGGACGTGAACATACATGTTAGTTTTTATTATGAAGTGGAAACCACCATTTATGTCATTAAGTTAACCATAAAATACCCTAGCTATTTATTTACTAGAACTACAATGAAAATTGTGTTACTAATTGAGAACAGGAAGTGAACATACTGTACGTGTTAGTAATTATTATGAAGTGGAAACCACCATTTATGTCATTAAGTTAACCATAAAATACCCTAGCTATTTATTTACTAGAACGAAAATGTAAATTGTGTTACTAATTGAGAACAGGAAGTGAACATGCGTGTAAGCAATTGCTATGAAGTGGAAACCAAGGTTTCATTGGTTGCCGCTCATAAACTATGAAAAATAAGATATCATTTATGTCACTATGTTAACCATAAATGACATAGCTTTTTATTTACTAGAACTAGAATGAACATTCTGTTACTAATTGAGAACAGGACGTGAACATACATGTTAGTATTTATCATGAAGTGGAAACCACCATTTATGTCATTAAGTTAACCATAAAATACCCTAGCTATAGAACGAAAATGTAAACTGTGTTACTAATTGAGAACAGGAAGTGAACATACGTGTAAGCAATTGCTATGAAGTGGAAACCAAGGTTTCATTGGTTGCCGCTCATAAACTATTAAAAATAAGATATCATTTATGTCATTATGTTAACCATAAATATTTATTTACTAGAACTAGAATGAAAATTGTGTTACTAATTGACAACAGGAAGTGAACATACTGTACGTGTTAGTAATTATTATGAAGTGGAAACCACCATTTATGTCATTAAGTTAACCATAAAATACCCTAGCTATTTATTTACTAGAACGAAAATGTAAATTGTGTTACTAATTGAGAACAGGAAGTGAACATACGTGTAAGCAATTGCTATGAAGTGGAAACCAAGGTTTCATTGGTTGCCGCTCATAAACTATTAAAAATAAGATATCATTTATGTCATTATGTTAACCATAAATGACCTAGCTATTTATTTACTAGAACTAGAATGAAAATTGTGTTACTAATTGAGAACAGGAAGTGAACATACTGTACGTGTTAGTAATTATTATGAAGTGGAAACCACCATTTATGTCATTAAGTTAACCATAAAATACCCTAGCTATTTATTTACTAGAACGAAAATGTAAATTGTGTTACTAATTGAGAACAGGAAGTGAACATACGTGTAAGCAATTGCTATGAAGTGGAAACCAAGGTTTCATTGGTTGCCGCTCATAAACTATTAAAAATAAGAAATAATTTATGTCATTATGTTAACCATAAATGACCTAGCTATTTATTTACCAGAACTAGAATGAAAATTGTGTTACTAATTGAGAACAGGAAGTGAACATATGTGTTAGTATTTATTATGAAGTGGAAACCACCATTTATGTCATTAAGTTAACCATAAAATACCCTAGCTATTTATTTACTAGAACGAAAATGTAAATTGTGTTACTAATTGAGAACAGGAAGTGAACATACGTGTAAGCAATTGCTATGAAGTGGAAACCAAGGTTTCATTGGTTGCCGCTCATAAACTATTAAAAATAAGATATCATTTATGTCACTATGTTAACCATAAATGACATAGCTATTTATTTACTAGAACTAGAATGAAAATTGTGTTACTAATTGACAACAGGAAGTGAACATACTGTACGTGTTAGTAATTATTATGAAGTGGAAACCACCATTTATGTCATTAAGTTAACCATAAAATACCCTAGCTATTTATTTACTAGAACGAAAATGTAAATTGTGTTACTAATTGAGAACAGGAAGTGAACATACGTGTAAGCAATTGCTCTGAAGTGGAAACCAAGGTTTCATTGGTTGCCGCTCATAAACTATGAAAAATAAGATATCATTTATGTCATTATATTAACCATAAATATTTATTTACTAGAACTAGAATGAAAATTGTGTTACTAATTGAGAACAGGAAGTGAACATACTGTACGTGTTAGTAATTATTATGAAGTGGAAACCACCATTTATGTCATTATGTTAACCATAAAATACCCTAGCTATTTATTTACTAGAACGAAAATGTAAATTGTGTTACTAATTGAGAACAGGAAGTGAGCATACGTGTAAGCAATTGCTATGAAGTGGAAACCAAAGTTTCATTGGTTGCCGCTCATAAACTATGAAAAATAAGATATCATTTATGTCATTATGTTAACCATAAATATTTATTTACTAGAACTAGAATGAAAATTGTGTTACTAATTGAGAACAGGAAGTGAACATACTGTACGTGTTAGTAATTATTATGAAGTGGAAACCACCATTTATGTCATTAAGTTAACCATAAAATACCCTAGCTATTTATGTACTAGAACGAAAATGTAAATTGTGTTACTAGTTGAGAACAGGAAGTGAACATACGTGTAAGCAATTGCTATGAAGTGGAAACCAAGGTTTCATTGGTTGCCGCTCATAAACTATTAAAAATAAGATATGATTTATGTCATTATGTTAACCATAAATGACCTAGCTTTTTATTTACTAGAACTAGAATGAAAATTGTGTTACTAATTGAGAACAGGAAGTGAACATACTGTACGTGTTAGTAATTATTATGAAGTGGAAACCACCATTTATGTCATTAAGTTAACCATAAAATACCCTAGCTATTTATTTACTAGAACGAAAATGTAAATTGTGTTACTAATTGAGAACAGGAAGTGAACATACGTGTAAGCAATTGCTATGAAGTGGAAACCAAGGTTTCATTGGTTGCCGCTCATAAACTATTAAAAATAAGATATCATTTATGTCACTATGTTAACCATAAATGACATAGCTATTTATTTACTAGAACTAGAATGAAAATTGTGTTACTAATTGACAACAGGAAGTGAACATACTGTACGTGTTAGTAATTATTATGAAGTGGAAACCACCATTTATGTCATTAAGTTAACCATAAAATACCCTAGCTATTTATTTACTAGAACGAAAATGTAAATTGTGTTACTAATTGAGAACAGGAAGTGAACATACGTGTAAGCAATTGCTCTGAAGTGGAAACCAAGGTTTCATTGGTTGCCGCTCATAAACTATGAAAAATAAGATATCATTTATGTCATTATATTAACCATAAATATTTATTTACTAGAACTAGAATGAAAATTGTGTTACTAATTGAGAACAGGAAGTGAACATACTGTACGTGTTAGTAATTATTATGAAGTGGAAACCACCATTTATGTCATTATGTTAACCATAAAATACCCTAGCTATTTATTTACTAGAACGAAAATGTAAATTGTGTTACTAATTGAGAACAGGAAGTGAGCATACGTGTAAGCAATTGCTATGAAGTGGAAACCAAAGTTTCATTGGTTGCCGCTCATAAACTATGAAAAATAAGATATCATTTATGTCATTATGTTAACCATAAATATTTATTTACTAGAACTAGAATGAAAATTGTGTTACTAATTGAGAACAGGAAGTGAACATACTGTACGTGTTAGTAATTATTATGAAGTGGAAACCACCATTTATGTCATTAAGTTAACCATAAAATACCCTAGCTATTTATGTACTAGAACGAAAATGTAAATTGTGTTACTAGTTGAGAACAGGAAGTGAACATACGTGTAAGCAATTGCTATGAAGTGGAAACCAAGGTTTCATTGGTTGCCGCTCATAAACTATTAAAAATAAGATATGATTTATGTCATTATGTTAACCATAAATGACCTAGCTTTTTATTTACTAGAACTAGAATGAAAATTGTGTTACTAATTGAGAACAGGAAGTGAACATACTGTACGTGTTAGTAATTATTATGAAGTGGAAACCACCATTTATGTCATTAAGTTAACCATAAAATACCCTAGCTATTTATTTACTAGAACGAAAATGTAAATTGTGTTACTAATTGAGAACAGGAAGTGAACATACGTGTAAGCAATTGCTATGAAGTGGAAACCAAGGTTTCATTGGTTGCCGCTCATAAACTATTAAAAATAAGATATGATTTATGTCATTATGTTAACCATAAATATTTATTTACTAGAACTAGAATGAAAATTGTGTTACTAATTGACAACAGGAAGTGAACATACTGTACGTGTTAGTAATTATTATGAAGTGGAAACCACCATTTATGTCATTAAGTTAACCATAAAATACCCTAGCTATTTATTTACTAGAACGAAAATGTAAATTGTGTTACTAATTGAGAACAGGAAGTGAACATACGTGTAAGCAATTGCTATGAAGTGGAAACCAAGGTTTCATTGGTTGCCGCTCATAAACTATGAAAAATAAGATATCATTTATGTCATTATATTAACCATTAATATTTATTTACTAGAACTAGAATGAAAATTGTGTTACTAATTGAGAACAGGAAGTGAACATACTGTACGTGTTAGTAATTATTATGAAGTGGAAACCACCATTTATGTCATTAAGTTAACCATAAAATACCCTAGCTATTTATTTACTAGAACGAAAATGTAAATTGTGTTACTAATTGAGAACAGGAAGTGAACATACGTGTAAGCAATTGCTATGAAGTGGAAACCAAGGTTTCATTGGTTGCCGCTCATAAACTATGGAAAATAAGATATCATTTATGTCATTATGTTAACCATAAATGACCTAGCTTTTTATTTACTAGAACTAGAATGGAAATGGTGTTACTAATTGAAAACAGGACGTGAACATACATGTTAGTATTTATTATGAAGTGGAAACCACCATTTATGTCATTAAGTTAACCATAAAATACCGTAGCTATTTATTTACTAGAACTACAATGAAAATTGTGTTACTAATTGAGAACAGGAAGTGAACATACTGTACGTGTTAGTAATTATTATGAAGTGGAAACCACCATTTATGTCATTAAGTCAACCATAAAATACCCTAGCTATTTATTTACTAGAACGAAAATGTAAATTGTGTTACTAATTGAGAACAGGAAGTGAACATACGTGTAAGCAATTGCTATGAAGTGGAAACCAAGGTTTCATTGGTTGCCGCTCATAAACTATGAAAAATAAGATATCATTTATGTCATTATATTAACCATAAATATTTATTTACTAGAACTAGAATGAAAATTGTGTTACTAATTGAGAACAGGAAGTGAACATACTGTACGTGTTAGTAATTATTATGAAGTGGAAACCACCATTTATGTCATTAAGTTAACCATAAAATACCCTATCTATTTATTTACTAGAACGAAAATGTAAATTGTGTTACTAATTGAGAACAGGAAGTGAACATACGTGTAAGCAATTGCTATGAAGTGGAAACCAAGGTTTCATTGGTTGCCGCTCGTAAACATAAAATACATTATTTACGTCGTTTTTTCTGGAGCGAGACTGATGCGGTCGAGTCTCGGCCTGATGGAGGTTTTGCACCTGCTCGAAGGCCGCGATTTGTGCATATCAGCTCGGCCTGCATGGGGGTGGGGGGGGGGGGGGAGTGGGGGGGGGGAGGAGGAGCGCGCCACGCTGCAACAATGGCTCTTGTGTCCCGCCATATCGGCCTCGCCATGGCTCTTGCGCGTCTCTCTTTGCTTTCTTTGTCCGCGTCTCAGGTGAATTGTAGCCATGTGATCAAACGCCCAAGCCTCTATCCATTAAATGGAAAAAAAAATGGGGAACAAAAAGCAGTTTTGTGCTTGCAAACATGAAAAAAAAAAAAGATAACAGAGAGCGATGTGTGCGTCTTTTCTCCCCCTTATGTCCAGCATTGACACTGGTCGCGCACACGCCAAATCCTCCTCAGCAGGACTGGATGTCCCTGGCTCACCCTGCGACATTTACCCTTTTTTTTGTTGTTGTTGTTGTTGCACATTTATCTTTCTTTTTGGGCGCATCGTGTGGATTTATAACGCCGGGGAATGGAGAGAGAGAGAGGGGGTGGGGGGCATGAGGGATGCAGGTACAGTCGGGTGGGCGAGGCCGGGACGCGGGGGTATACCTTCCGGCGGCACCCCGTCCATCTGCTGGCATCACCGGAGCACGGACGTGAGTGTTGTGTGTTGTTGTTTGCTGCCTCCACGTCTCCCGCGTTAATTTGGCGCGGCGCGCGAGGGGAGGAAGCTGCGGTTTTTTCCCCCTCATGCGCGACCCCCAGGGAGCGAGTTGGGGGTCGCTGTAATTAACACTTGTCATGAAGTGGAAGTCATTTAAAATCAGCCTTTTGGAAGCAATTCGTCAATATTTATTTGTATTTAATGCAGTTGGCAGCAACGAAAAGTGTCAATAAAATAGAATTAGCTACTTTTTTTTTTTGCAGAAATAATGAATATGACATGAAATATATCGAAATAAATCTTACATTATGGCACTGTTTTTGTAAATTGTTTTATTTTAATTGTTTTAAAAAATAGGCCTAACAGTTAACTCCGTCCCTCCAGCATTCCAAATACTAATAAACGGTGTTTATGTTGTAATTTATATTCTTTCATAATTTATAGTTATTTCACGGTTTTCTATTTTTTTTTTCGTTATTATCAAGTTCAAACTTTCGTTCAGAATAACTTGAATTTGTTTGACTTATTTGTAACACTTTGTTGACTGAGACCCTTTTGTGCCCTCTGGACCTTTAACGCCCACCAAAATTGAGGGGACCCTAATGGTTGCAATAAATATTGTATTGGTTTTAAAAAAGGAAAAATGTCAAAATGGCTTTTGCATATTAACATTTTTTTAACTTGATTTTTTTTGTACTTATTTTCAACACTTTATTACCTGAGCCTCTTTTGTGTCCTCTGGACCTTTAATGTCCACCAAAATTGAGGGGACCCTAATGGTTGCAATAAATATTGTATTGATTTTGAAAATGTCAAAATGGCCTTTGCATAATTAAAAATGTTTAACTTGAATTTTTTGTAAACTTATTTTTAACACTTTATTGACTGAGACCCTTTTGTGCCCTCAGGACCTTTAACGCCCACCAAAATTGAGGGGACCCTAACGGTTGCAATAAATATTGTATTGGTTTTGAAAATGAAAAATGTCAAAATGGCTTTTGCATATTTACATTTTTTTAACTTGATTTTTTTGTACTTATTTTCAACACTTTATTACATGAGCCTCTTTTGGGTCCTCTGGACCTTTAACGTCCACCAAAACTAAGGGAACCCTACTGGTTGCAATAAATATTGTATTGGTTTTGAAAATGAAAAATGTCAAAATGGCCTTTGCATGATTAAAAATGTTTATCTTGATTTTTTTTAAACGTATTTTTAACACTTTATTGACTGAGACCCTTTTGTGCCCTCAGGACCTTTAATGTCCACCAAAATTGAGGGGACCCTAATGGTTGTAATAAATATTGTATTGGTTTTGAAAATGAAAAATGTCAAAATGTCCTTGGCATAATTACATTTTTTTAGCTTGAATTTTTTTTAACACTTTATTAACTGAGACCCTCTTGGGTCCTCAAGACCTTTAACGTCCACCAAAAGTGAGGGGACTCTAATGGTTGCAATAAATATTGTATTGGTTTTGAAAATGAAAAATGTCAAAATGGCCTTTGTATAATTGCATTTTTTTTTAACTTGATTTTTTGTTTTACTTATTTTAAACACTTTATTGACTGGGACCCAGGACCTTTAACCTCCATCAAAATTGAGGGGACCCTAATGGTGGCAATAAATACTGTATTGGTTTTTAAAATGAAAAAATGTTAAAATGGCCTTTGCATAATAATATTTTTTTTGGCAGAAATAAACGCAGCATTGTATGAATATGACATGAAATATATCAAAATATATCTTACATTATAGCACTGTTATTGTAAATAGTTTTTTTTAATTGTTAAAAAAAATGTTTTAAAATTAGGCCTAACAGTTAATTTCGTTCCTCCAGCATTCCAAATACAAATAAACGGCGTTTATTTTGTAATTTATATTCTTTCATCATTTATATTTATTTCATGGTTTTCGATTTTATTCGTTATCAAGTTCAAACTTTCGTTCAGAATGAGCTCCATGAAACATATAATCCCATAATTAGACAAACTTTAATGATCCACAAGGGAAATTGTTGTTTTTTTCTCTCTTTTTTTTTAGACTTTTTGACTAATATTTGAATATGTACAAAACCACCACCTGTTCGTTTTAAATATTAGTAATACTACTATTAATTAAAAATATCGGCATCATTCTGTGGCTAAATTAAGCATTTTTTTTCCCGACCATAGGCCTAAAGAATTTTTCTTTATCGTTGCAATATTGATTGGCACCGCATCAAAATAGCCAAAGTGACATGCATGGAAGATGAGATTGATCAAATGTTTTGTTCTTCCCTTCTAGCCTGCAGTTTTTTGTCTTTCATGGCCTTCTTCTTTTATTTACGTCAGATTTGTGGCTAGAAATGCAGCTTATTCAGCCTCCTATTCAAAAATTAAATCAATATAAAACATGCATACAACCCTTTTATTGCTTGTTTGTAAAAAAGAGAAAAAAAGAATTGCATTTAACTGTATTAGTGGAGCATAGATGACATGTCCAAAATTAAAAATGAATCAAAGTCAATAAAAACGAATATAAACAGATCACACATACAATTTAAGTCATATATAAAGAAAGCCTAATTGCGTCCATAATCCCACCTGGGGGCCATTTGTAGCCTGCAGCTCCTTTTATGTTGTTGGTCCGTGGCACTTTCTACAAATTCAACAAGACAAGAAAACTAAATTAAAACATGCTAAAACTGGAAGAAAAAAAAAAAGAAAAAATGTGTAATAACTTTTACATGCTTTGACTTCCTGTTTCGTCTGAAGTTGGTTTTAAGTTGTTTGCAGCACTAAAATACCCAATCCGTTTTTTTTTCCAGTTTTTTTTTCATTATAGGACACGCCTGCCCGAGCCACAGAGAACATTTAGATCAGGGGTGTCCAGACGTTTTGCCTCCAAGGGCCAAAGTGAAAATCGATCAATGCCAATGGTCCGAGGGCCAAACAGCCATTTTGTTTTAAAACCAGCAACAGCACCACGAGTGTGGAATGTAGCGTCATACCGAGATATATATATATATATATATATATATATGATCTGTTAGCATACAATACTGTACAATTTTAACCTCAAAACATAGGTACATTTTCTAGTTAGCCAGTAAAAATAAAAATAAAGATATATATATAAAGATTTTCAAAAAAACTGGCAGCTCGGTCCCTAGAATTTTACCACAAATTTAGAAATGTACAGGTACTTTATATTCAAACATAACTAGATAGCCTGTAAAAAAAATAAAATAAAATAATAATAATCTAAAGATTTTACCAAAAAATAATAACAAATGGCAGCTGGGTCACTAGAATTTTACCATGAATTTACAAATTTACAGGTACCTTATATTCAAAGGAAACTAGTTAGCCTGTAAAAAAAACAAAACTAAAGATTTTACAAAAAAAAAACTAAATAAAACTGACAGCTCTGTCACTAGAATTTTACCATTAATGTACTAATTTGCAGGTACCTTATATTCAAAGGAAACTAGTTAGCCTGTAAAAAATAAAAAATAAAAAGTAAAGATTTTACAAAAAAAAACAAAAAACTGACAGGTCGGTTGCTAGAAATTTACCATAAATTGACAAATTTGTAGGTACCTTATATTCAAAGGAAACTAGTTAGCCTGTAAAAAAAAACAAAAAAAAACAAAACTAAAGATTTTACAAAAAAAAACTAAAAAAAACCTGTCACTAGAAATTTACCATAAATTTACAAATTTGTAGGTACATTGTATTCAAAGGAAACTAGTTAGCCTGTAAAAAAAAAAATAAAAAAAAAATAATTTACAAAAAAAAAACAAAAAAAAACTGACAGCTCTGTCACTAGAATTTTACCATAAATTTACTAATTTGCAGGTACCTTATATTCAAAGGAAACTAGTTAGCCTGTAAAAAAAAATAAATCTAAAGATTTTAGAAAAAACAAAAACAAACTGGAAGCTCGGTCACTAGAATTTTACCATGAATTTAGAAATTTACAGGTACTTTATATTCAAACATAACTAGATAGCCTGTAAAAAATAAAATAAAATAATAATAATCTAAAGATTTTACCAAAAAATAATAACAAATGGCAGCTGGGTCACTAGAATTTTACCATGAATTTACAAATTTACAGGTACCTTATATTCAAAGGAAACTAGCTAGCCTGTAAAAAAAAAAGTAAAGATTTTACAAAAAAAAACAAAAAACTGACAGCTCGGTTGCTAGAAATTTACCATAAATTTACAAATTTGTAGGTACCTTGTATTAAAAGGAAACTAGTTAGCCTGTAAAAAAAACAAAAAAAACAAAACTAAAGATTTTACAAAAAAAACCTAAAAAAAACTGACAGCTCTGTCACTAGAATTTGACCATAAATTTACTAATTTGCAGGTACCTTATATTCAAAGGAAACTAGTTAGCCTGTAAAAAAAATCAAAAAAAAATCTAAAGATTTTAGAAAAAACAAAAACAAACTGGCAGCTCGGTCACTAGAATTTTACCATAAATTTAGAAATTTACTGGTACCTCATATTCAAACATAACTAGATAGCCTGTAAAAAATAAAATAAAATAATAATAACCTAAAGATTTTACCAAAAAATAATAACAAATGGCAGCTGGGTCACTAGAATTTTACCATGAATTTACAAATTTACAGGTACCTTATATTCAAAGGAAACTAGCTAGCCTGTAAAAAAAAAAGTAAAGATTTTACAAAAAAAAACAAAAAACTGACAGCTCGGTTGCTAGAAATTTACCATAAATTTACAAATTTGTAGGTACCTTGTATTAAAAGGAAACTAGTTAGCCTGTAAAAAAAACAAAAAAAACAAAACTAAAGATTTTACAAAAAAAAACTAAAAAAAACTGACAGCTCTGTCACTAGAATTTGACCATAAATTTACTAATTTGCAGGTACCTTATATTCAAAGGAAACTAGTTAGCCTGTAAAAAAAAAAAAAAAAAAAATCTAAAGATTTTAGAAAAAACAAAAACAAACTGGCAGCTCGGTCACTAGAATTTTACCATAAATTTAGAAATTTACTGGTACCTCATATTCAAACATAACTAGATAGCCTGTAAAAAATAAAATAAAATAATAATAATCTAAAGATTTTACCAAAAAATAATAACAAATGGCAGCTGGGTCACTAGAATTTTACCATGAATTTACAAATTTACAGGTACCTTATATTCAAAGGAAACTAGCTAGCCTGTAAAAAAAAAAAGAAAGAAAAAAAGTAAAGATTTTACAAAAAAAACCAAAAAACTGACAGCTCGGTTGCTAGAAATTTACCATAAATTTACAAATTTGTAGGTACCTTGTATTCAAAGGAAACTAGTTAGCCTGTAAAAAAAACAACAACAAAAAAACTAAAAAAAACTGACAGCTCTGTCACTAGAATTTTACCATAAATTTACTAATTTGCAGGTACCTTATATTCAAAGGAAACTAGTTAGTCTGTAAAAAAAAATAAAAAAATAAAAATCTAAAGATTTTAGAAAAAACAATAACAAACTGGAAGCTCGGTCACTAGAATTTTAGCATGAATTTAAAAATTAACAGGTACTTCATATTCAAACGTAACTAGTTTGCTTATAAAATAAATAAATAAACAAATAATAATAATCTAAAGATTTTACAAAAAAACTAAAAAAAAAAACTGGCAGATCGGTCACTAGAATTTTACCATACATTTACAAATGTGTAGGTACCTTATATTCAAACGAAACTAGTTAGCCTGTACAAAAATAAAATAAAAATACGAATCTAAAGATTTGACAAAAAACTGGCAACTCGGACACTAGAATTTTACCATAAATTTAGAAATTTACAGGTACTTTATATTCGAACATAACTAGATGGCCTGTAAAAAATTAAATTAAATAATAATAATCTGAAGATTTTACCAAAAAATAATAATAAATGGCAAAGTTCCTGGTAAAGTAACAATAACACTTTATTGACTGAGACCCTTTTGGGTCCCCGGGACCTCTAACATCCACCAAAATTGTGGGGACCCCACTGGTTTCAATAAATATTGTGTTGGTGTTGAAAATGAAAAATTTCAAAATGACCTTTGCATGATTACATTTTTTTAACTTGAAATTTTTGTAGTTATTTTTAACACTTTATTGACTAAGACCCTTTTGGGTCCTAAGGACCTTTAAAATCCACCAAAATTGAGGGGACCCTAATTGTTGCAATAAATGTTGTATTAGGTTTGAAAATGAAAAATATCAAAATGGCCTTTGCATAATTACATTTTTTTAACTTGAAATTGTTTGAGTTATTTTTAACACTTTATTGACTAATACACTTTTGGGTCCTCAGGACCTTTAAAATCCACCAAAATTGAGGGGACCCTAATTGTTGCAATAAATATTGTATTAGTTTTGAAAATGAAAAATATCAAAAAGCCTTTGCATAATTAAATTTTTTTAACTTGAATTTTTTAAACTTATTTTTAACACTTTATTGACTGAGACCCTTTTGGGCCCTAAGGACCTTTAACGTCCACCAAAATTGAGGGGACCCTACAGGTTGCATCTTAATTATTTGTGCCTGCAAACATAAACATAGTTCCCGGAAGAAGATGCAAATATAATAATTTAGCACACGCAAAGTGATTTATCAATACTCACCAGCGTGAAAACATCAAGTATGTCGGGGCCATTTTGATATTTTATTTATTTACTTTCGGGACTAAACATAGTTCCCGGAAGAAGATGCAAATATAATTATTTAGCACACGCAAAGTGATTTATCAATACTCACCAGCGTGAAAACATCAAGTATGTGGGGGCCATTTTGATATTTTATTTATTTACTTTCGGGACTAAACATAGTTCCCGGAAGAAGATGCAGATATAATTATTCAGCACACGCAAAGTGATTTACCAATACATCAAGTATGTGGGGGCCATTTTGATTTTTTTTTTTTTTTAACGAAAAATGCTAAAAACAGCAATGGCAAAGTTCCTGGTAAAGTAGCAATAACACTTTATCCCCGGGACCCTTAACATCCACCAAAATTGAGGGGAACCTACTGGTTGCATTAACATTATGTGTGCCTGCAAGTCCCTAAAGTCCCAAATAGGAACTTTAGGGACTAAACATAGTTCCTGGAAGAAGATGCAAATATAATTATTTAGCACACACAAAGTGATTTATCAACAACATCCTCGTATGTGGGGGCCATTTTGATCTTTTATTTATTTACGAAAAATGCTAAAAACGGATAGTTAGTGGAAACACGGGGGTACTTTAATTACCCGGGGAAATGGCAAAGTTCCTGGTAAAGTAATAATAACACTTTATTGACCGAGACGCTTTTGGGTCCCCGGGACCTTTAATATCCACCAAAATTGTGGGTACCCCACTGGTTGCAATACATATTGTGTTGGTGTTGAAAATGAAAAATGCCAAAATGGCCTTTGCATAATTACATTTTTTTAACTTGAATTTTTTTGGAGTTATTTTTAACACTTGATTGACTAAGACCCTTTTGGGTCCTCAGGACCTTTAACATCCTCGTATGTGGGGGCCATTTTGATATTTTATTTATTTACGAAAAATGCTAAAAACAGATAGTTAGTGGAAAATGACAAATAGGACAAAGTTACGTTGTGGAAGTAATGCAACTCATCCTAACTGGACACGGCCATGTCGGTAACGTGACGTTGAAGCATGAAAAAACCCACAGAATATTTTGTGAGACTCCCAGAGTGGGACGCTTGTTGGAGGCCCCTGG
The DNA here is from genome assembly GCF_033978785.1 of Entelurus aequoreus. Lineage (NCBI taxonomy): Eukaryota > Metazoa > Chordata > Actinopteri > Syngnathiformes > Syngnathidae > Entelurus > Entelurus aequoreus. The sequence goes on along the minus strand of NC_084748.1, from coordinate 47,014,988 downwards.
GGGGGAAGCGGCGGTGGTAACTGGGGAAAATGGAAAATAGGGCTCACATGGTGCATCAGCGCCTGCACTAACCTGCCATGTGACTGCAGTAATGGGCCGCTTCATATCTGTACACACACACACACACACACTGTGTCACAAGAGTCTGTGTCTCGCTGGGGGGGGGGGATGGAATGACAAGGTCTCATGATCTGCCTAAAGGTCAAAAGGTCACTGCTCAGGTGCACATCAAATTGTGCAAAAAGTTTTAAAATCCGGTTGCACCCCCAACATTAGTTACACCTGCGCAGGCTGCTGAAATCCCAGTCCTCAAAATAACAACGCTGCGTTCTGATTGGCTGTCCCATGTCGATTCTTCTAGTTTTTGGTCCGGGTTATTTCCTGGGAAGCACTGTCCTCTGCAGTGGACATTTGTAGCCGCGTATAATAGCGCTATTGTTCCTGAAATGTGAAACTGACGACAACAACTGGAGCATGGATTAAATATCCACGTATCAGCGTTAAGGTATAAAACGAGTGGTGCACAAACATCTAAATCTGTTCACAAGCTCGTTGGGGGGTAACGATTCGATTCGATTCTCGATTCAAAATCAATACTTTTTAATAACATCGGATGCCAGTTCTATGATGAACTCCATAAAATAGATCAACAGCTCTGATACAGTTTTACATTACGTCAAAGAAAACTTGTTTCCATTGAGGGCCACATCGCAGTAATGGATGTTCTCAGAGGGCCGCGTTTTAAAAAATGTATTTACATTATGCATGCAGATAACCTGTGATTAATCATGATTAATCGAAATGCATATTAATTTGATTATTAGATAGTTTTTAATGTATAACTTAAATAAAGGTGACAAGCAGATATTTAACTATTTTTTTTTTTTTTTATCTCACAAAAATAGTTTTGCAATACAGTACATAATAATATAATTGGCATGATCAGATAATATTAAAGTTTAAAATATGCATTTTTTTTCAGTCAAATTTGAAAGAACAAATGCATTTCGGCAAAAAAATAAATAAATAAGTATTTTATTGAAACCCATTTTTTTTTAAATAATTTAAAAATATATATATATATATTATTTTTTATTATTATTATTATTTTTTTAGTCGTTACAAATAATTTTTTATTGTGATTAAATCAAAAATGTATTTTTTTGGCACCCCTACTATTCACAACCCAACCATGATTCTTACTATCCCGATTCTAAACCGAGTCATAATTTTCAAAAACCGACCCCGAAAGGGACAAACGGCAGAAAATTGATTAATTTGTTTTTTGTTTGTTTGTTTTTTTCTGCATTCGTACCAAGTCTGATCAAAACCGGAATTTGCGGAGCTGAGTTCAAAATGTCGAAAGTTTTGTGGCGAACCATCAGATCGGAGTTTGCCGCCCACATCTTATGGCGTAGGCAAAATTCCTTCGCAATTTACCATCTTCCATCCGTGTGGTGTGTCATTTAATCTGCACCTTATCTGGTCAATGTCCCGAGGAGGAGTTTGTTGAAGTACGAACCTGGTTTTTGGCTGACAAATAGCTGAAATAAATAGCTAAAATCGGAAACCCAGATGGCCAACTTCCTCTTTGTTTTCAAATATTGCTTCTTGGGACTTTTACGTATCTGTTGGAACTAAGAGTCAAAGCATATCATATCCGTTGGAACTAAGAGTCAAATCATATCACATCTGTTGGAACTAAGAGTCAAAGCATATCATATCTATTGTAACTAAGAGTTAAAGCATATCACATCTGTTGGAACTAAGAGTCAAAGCATATCATATCTGTTGGAACTAAGAGTCAAAGCATATCATATCTGTTGGACCTAAGAGGCAAAGCATATCACATATGTTGGAACTAAGAGTCAAAACATATCATATTTGTTGGAACTAAGAGGCAAAGCATATCATATCTGTTGGAACTAAGAGTCAAAGCATATTATATCCGTTGGAACGACGAGTCAAAGCATATCATATCTATTGGAACTAAGAGTCAAAGTATATCATGTATGTTGGAACTAAGAGTCAAATAATATCATACATGTTGGAGATATGAGTCAAAGCATACCACATCTGTTGGAACTAAGAGTCAAAGCATATCACATCTGTTGGAACTAAGAGTCAAAGCATATCATATCTGTTGGAACTAAGAGGCAAAGCATATCATATCTGTTGGAACTAAGAGTCAAAGCATATCACATATGTTGGAACTAAGAGTCAAAGCATATCATACATGTTGGAACGAAGAGTCAAAGCATATCACATCTGTTGGAACTAAGAGTCAAAGCATATCACATCTGTTAGAACTAAGAGTCAAATTATATCATATCTGTTGGAACTAAGAGTCAAAGCATATCATATATGTTGAACCTAAGAGTCAAAGCATATCACGTCTGTTGGAACTAAGAGTCAAAGCCTATCATATCTGTTGGAACTAAGAGTCAAAGCATATCATATATGTTGGAACTAAGAGTCAAAGAATATCATATACTGTATGTTGGAAGTACGAGTCAAAGCATATCATATATGTTGGAAGTACGGGTCAAAGCATATCATATCTGTTGGAACTACGAGTCAAAGCATATCATATCGGTTGGAACTAAGATTCAAAGCATACCATATATGTTGGAACTAAGAGTCAAAGCATATCATATATGTTGAACATAAGAGTCATAGTATATCACGTCTGTTGGAACTAAGAGTCAAAGCCTATCGTATCTGTTGGAACTAAGAGTCAAAGCATATCATATATGTTGGAACTAAGAGTCAAAGCATATCATATATGTTGGAACTAAGAGTCAAAGAATATCATATTGTCACAAGGTATTGGTGACGAACCCCAAGATGCAGAGACGGCAGGCTTGGTGCAAGAAAACATGATTTATTTTAACACTATAACCAAAAACAAAGAAAAGGGTACAAACAAAAGGTGCGCACAAGGCGGAGAACAAACTTGGTTAGGAACAAAACTAGCACAAAGGCTAACTGTGGACAAGAAACAAAAACACTTACTGTGACACGAAGGAACTATGACATGAGCAGAGTGAACAGAAGTAGACACAGCTACAACGACAAGTATAAATGACAAGCGACAATCATTAGCGACAATACTCCAGCCCTGACTGGAGTGCAAAGCAGGTTCAAATAGCAGCTGGCTGATTGACACCAGGTGTGGCCCGGTGCCAATCAGCCACAGCTGAGGGAAAACAGCACTCTGAGAGACAAACAGGAAACTGAACCAAAATAAGAGTGCTGACAGGAATTAAAACAGAGGAAAAACTAAAACTTAACCAAACTGTCAGGGACAAGCCTGACACATATATGTTGGAACTAAGAGTCAAAGCATATCATATCTGTTGGAACTAAGAGTCAAAGCATATCATATCTGTTGGAACTAAGAGTCAAAGCATATCATATCTGTTGGAACTAAGAGTCTAAGCATATAATATATGTTGGAACTAAGAGTCAAAGCATATCCTATCTGTTGGAACTAAGAGTCAAAGCATATCATCTATGTTGGAACTAAGAGTCAAAGCATATCATATATGTTGGAGCTAAGAGTCAAAGCACATCATATCTGTTGGAACTAAGAGTCAAAGTATATAATGTATGTTGCAACTAAGAGTCAAAGTATATAATGTATGTTGGATCTAAGAGTCAAAGCATATCCTATCTGTTGGAACTAAGAGTCAAAGCATATCATATATGTTGGAACTAAGAGTCAAAGCATATCCTATCCGTTGGAACTAAGAGTCAAAGCCTATCATATCTGTTGGAACTAAGATTCAAAGCATATCATATATGTTGGAACTAAGAGTCAAAGCACATATCTGTTGGAACTAAGAGTCAAAGTATATAATGTATGTTGGAACTAAGAGTCAAAGTATATAATGTATGTTGGAACTAAGAGTCGAAGCATATCCTATCTGTTGGAACTAAGAGTCAAAGCATATCATATATGTTGGAACTGAGAGTCAAAGCATGTCATATCTGTTGGAACTAAGATTCAAAGCATATCACATCTGTTGGAACTAAGAGTCAAAGCATATCACATCTGTTGGAACTAAGAGTCAAAGCATATCATATCTGTAGGAACTACGAGTCTAAGCATATAATATATGTTGGAACTAAGAGTCAAAGCATATCCTCTCTGTTGGAACTAAGAGTCAAAGCATATCATCTATGTTGGAACTAAGAGTCAAAGCATATCATATATGTTGGAGCTAAGAGTCAAAGCACATCATATCTGTTGGAACTAAGAGTCAAAGTATATAATGTATGTTGGAACTAAGAGTCAAAGTATATAATGTATGTTGGAACTAAGAGTCAAAGCATATCCTATCTGTTGGAACTAAGAGTCAAAGCATATAATTTATGTTGGAACTAAGAGTCAAAGCATATCCTATCCGTTGGAACTAAGAATCAAAGCCTATCATATCTGTTGGAACTAAGAGTCAAAGTATATAATGTATGTTGGAACTAAGAGTCAAAGTATATAATGTAGGTTGGAACTAAGAGTCAAAGCATATCCTATCTGTTGGAACTAAGAGTCAAAGCACATCATATCTGTTGGAACTAAGAGTCAAAGTATATAATGTAGGTTGGAACTAAGAGTCAAAGCATATCATATCTGTTGGAACTAAGAGTCAAAGTATATAATGTATGTTGGAACTAAGAGTCAAAGCATATCCTATCTGTTGGAACTAAGAGTCAAAGTATATAATGTATGTTGGAACTAAGAGTCAAAGCATATCATATATGTTGGAACTAAGAGTCAAAGCATATCATATCTGTTGGAACTAAGATTCAAAGCATATCATATATGTTGGAACTAAGAGTTAAAGCATATCATATATGTTGGAACTACGAGTCAATGCATATCATATCTGTTGGAACTAAGAATAGGCTTCTCAAACATGGGCTATGTTTTATCATAATACATTTATATTTAACAATATCATATCAGAACATCAAAGAAACATAAAAATGGTAATAAAGGGTTAACACTTACATCCTCTTTAAGTCGTAGCAGTGTTGTTGATCACCCTTTTTTTGCCAGTGCGTCAAAGTCTAGTATCAGTTTTGTTGTAGCAATAGTCAAAACAGATCTTTGCTCAATTATGTTTTAATATTTGGCGGGCCAGATTAAAGGGGGCCAACGGGCCGGATGTGGCTCGCGGGCCATAGTTTTTAAAGTAACCTATACTTTGCAGACGTAACAATACTTGTTGGGGAAAACGCAGGCTCTCTGATAATATCCAACTGGCCAATTTTCCATGTTGCAATTCAAAATATCGATATTTTTCCTGCCAATGATGATACCGGACAAGGTATCACTTGGGTTTTGGCGCCCGCGTGCTACAAAGAGCAACCGGCTTGCTAGCCCAGTTTGTCCTACTTTCTCCTCCAGAGTGTAAAAATGCGATTTGCAAGGACTTAACAGGCAAGTCTTCCTTCATTGCTTCTAATCGCAGTTCACACCTCAGGAAGGAACACTCGGTCACATGCAGAATTTCTGCAGAAAAGTAATGCAAAGAAGCAATCGGCGGGACTAAAAATAAACCTAGCCAGCTGTAAGAAACAGTAGACTTTCTTTGTGAACGTGGCTTTCGGCATATCTGCTTGCACTGTATTTATTTATAATTTTTCCTTCTGTTTACTACTTTTGTTTTACCTCTCTTTTTACATGGTGATTATGTATGGGTTGTGGCGCATCTTTAACTGGAGAACGTGTTGTTTTAGTTGACTATCGGTCAGGAGGTCTTTTTTAACGCCAAAATGGCACCTTTCTCTGAGGTAAATTTCAGTATTTTGCACAAACCTCTAACATACTGCATTTTAAAATAATGATTAAGTGTAAGACCTGCGGCATTAATCAACATTAGCCACGTGTATCCACGGATTAGAATGCACCTGTGTACATGGACCCTGGAAAAAAATGATCTGGTTATGACGTGCATTTTCATGCGTCGCACCTTAAATCGGAACACTTGACTTTGACATGCGCAGAACCTAACATAAACGGAAAGGTGTGTTATTATTTGTGCCGTGGCGCCATCTTTTGGACGAGTTCTCTCACTGCAGTTCTTGAAGAAGCAGTAGACTTCCTTTGTGAACATGGCTTTCGACATATCTGCTTGCACGGTAATTATTTATCATTGTTTTCATTCTGTTCACTACTTTTGTTTTACCTCTCTTTTTAAAATGGAGCTTTTCTGTGCTTTTTACGTTGTGATTATGTACGGGTTGTGGCGCATCTTTAACTGGAGAACGTGTTGTTTTAGTTGACTATCGGTCATGAGGTCTTTTAATGCCAAAATGGCATCTTTCTCTCAGGTAAATTTCAGTATTTTGCACAAACCTCTAACATATTGTATTTTAAAATAATGATTAAGTGTAAGACCTGACATTTGTTTGAGTTGCGGCATTAATCAACATTAGCCACGTGTAGCCACAGATTAGAATGTACCTGTGTACATGGACCCTGGAAAAAATGATCTGGTTATGACGTGCATTTTCATGCGTCACACCTTAAATCGGAACACTTGACTTTGACATGCGCAGAACCTAACATTAACGGAAAGGTGTGTTATTAGTTCTCTCACTGCAGTTCTTGAAGAAGCAGTAGACTTCCAGTGTGAACATGGCTTTCGACTTATCTGCTTGCACGGTAATTATTTATCATTGTTTTCACTCTGTTCACTACTTTTGTTTTACCTCTCTTTTTAAAATGGAGCTTTTCTGTGCTTTTTACGTTGTGATTATGTACGGGTTGTGGCGCATCTTTAACTGGAGAACGTGTTGTTTTAGTTGACTATCGGTCAGGAGGTCTTTTGTAACGCCAAAATGGCACCTTTCTCTGAGGTAAATTTCAGTATTTTGCACAAACCTCTAACATATTGCATGTTAAAATAATGATTAAGTGTAAGACCTGACATTTGTTTGAGTTGCGGCATTAATCAACATTAGCCACGGATTAGAATGTACCTGTGTAGATGGACCCTTGAAAAAATGATCTGGTTATTACGTGCATTTTCATGCGTCACACCTTAAATCGGAACCCTTGACTTTGACATGCGCAGAACCTAACATAAACGGAAAGGTGTGTTATTATTTGTGCGGTGGCGCCATCTTTTGGACGGGTTCTCTCACTGCAGTTCTTGAAAAAGCAGTAGACTTCCTTTGTGAACATGGCTTTCGGCATATCTCCTTGCACAGTATTTATTTATCATTTTTCCTTCTCTTCACTACTTTTGTTTTACCTCTCTTTAAAATGGAGCTTTTCTGTGCTTTTTACGTTGTGAATATGTACGGGTTGTGGTGCATCTTTAACTGGAGAACGTGTTGTTTTAGTTGACTATCGGTCATGAGGTCTTTTGTAACGCCAAAATGGCACCTTTCTCTGAGGTAAATTTCAGTATTTTGCACAAACCTCTAACATATTGCATTTTAAAATAATGATTAAGTGTAAGACCTGACATTTGTTTGAGTTGCGGCATTAATCAACATTAGCCACGGATTAGAATGTACCTGTGTAGATGGACCCTTGAAAAAATGATCTGGTTATTACGTGCATTTTCATGCGTCACACCTTAAATCGGAACACTTGACTTTGACATGCGCAGAACCTAACATTAACGGAAAGGTGTGTTATTAGTTCTCTCACTGCAGTTCTTGAAGAAGCAGTAGACTTCCAGTGTGAACATGGCTTTCAACTTATCTGCTTGCACGGTAATTATTTATCATTGTTTTCATTCTGTTCACTACTTTTGTTTTACCTCTCTTTTTAAAATGGAGCTTTTCTGTGCTTTTTACGTTGTGATTATGTACGGGTTGTGGCGCATCTTTAACTGGAGAACGTGTTGTTTTAGTTGACTATCGGTCAGGAGGTCTTTTGTAACGCCAAAATGGCACCTTTCTCTGAGGTAAATTTCAGTATTTTGCACAAACCTCTAACATATTGCATTTTAAAATAATGATTAAGTGTAAGACCTGACATTTGTTTGAGTTGCGGCATTAATCAACATTAGCCACGGATTAGAATGTACCTGTGTAGATGGACCCTTGAAAAAATGATCTGGTTATTACGTGCATTTTCATGCGTCACACCTTAAATCGGAACACTTGACTTTGACATGCGCAGAACCTAACATAAACGGAAAGGTGTGTTATTATTTGTGCGGTGGCGCCATCTTTTGGACGGGTTCTCTCACTGCAGTTTTTGAAAAAGCAGTAGACTTCCTTTGTGAACATGGCTTTCGGCATATCTCCTTGCACAGTATTTATTTATCATTTTTCCTTCTCTTCACTACTTTTGTTTTACCTCTCTTTAAAATGGAGCTTTTCTGTGCTTTTTACGTTGTGATTATGTACGGGTTGTGGCACATCTTTAACTGGAGAACGTGTTGTTTTAGTTGACTATCGGTCAGGAGGTCTTTTGTAACGCCAAAATGGCACCTTTCTCTCAGGTAAATTTCAGTATTTTGCACAAACCTCTAACATATTGCATTTTAAAATAATGATTAAGTGTAAGACCTGACATTCGTTTGAGCTGCGGCATTAATCAACATTAGACACGTGTAGCCACGGATTAGAATGTACCTGTGTACATGGACCCTGGAAAAAATGATCTGGTTATGACCTTAAATCGGAACACTTGACTTTGACATGCGCAGAACCTAACATTAACGGAAAGGTGTGTTATTAGTTCTCTCACTGCAGTTCTTGAAGAAGCAGTAGACTTCCAGTGTGAACATGGCTTTCGACATATCTGCTTGCATGGTAATTATTTATCATTGTTTTCACTCTGTTCACTACTTTTGTTTTACCTCTCTTTTTGAAATGGAGCTTTTCTGTGCTTTTTATGTTGTGACGAGTCGCGGCGCATCTTTAACTTGAATTCCGGAAGGCGTGTTTTCGTGCACTAGAATCCGAATGACGTGCGGCATAAAATCGACGTCTCCAGCGATTTTCGTGACGATACATGAATCTGAAGGCGGGGGCTAATTTTTCGGGATTAAACTTAGTTCCTGGAAGAAGATGCAAGTATAATTATTTAGCACACGTTAAGGGATTTATCAATACTCATCAGCGTGAAAACATCAAGTATGTGGGGGCTATTTTGATGTTTTATTTATTCAAGAAAAATGCTAAAAACAGCTAATTAGTGGAAAAACGGGGGTACAAAGTTCCTGGTAAAGTAACAACAAACGGTAATAATGATAACCGCGGTAAAAACTTCCAACGGTTAATATTACCGTTTTGTATTAAAATGATTGCTAACCGCACTTTGATAAACTCACGGACTGACTGGCGCTTGCTTAAATGCTAACATGAAAACAAGAGGCATTAACATATTTCCCCATTAAAACATTTTTTATTAACACATTACTTTCTGAGCAACTAAGATGTACATTTTTTGCACACTAAACCTAAACTGAGCTCTCTCAGAACAGAGCGATCGTTACTCTCGCGTTTTTACGGTGCGTTCAAGGTCCGCTGAACAGAGTAGGACGCCGCAACGCCCGCCAGAAAT
>NC_084748.1:46995450-47000450 GCF_033978785.1 Entelurus aequoreus | reverse complement strand
ATATATATATATATATATATATATATATATATATATATATATATATATATATATATATATGTGTGTGTGTGTGTGTATATACGTGTGTATATATATGTGTATATATATATATAAGTATATACATATATGTATATATACATACATACCTACATACATGCAAAAAATGCTAAAACTAGATATCAAATATAATTAAAGACAAAAAATGTTATGATAGGTGTCTATATATATTATTATTAATTTGAAAATGTCCGCTTTTTGTCATTCCGAATCTTGGCTTTTTTCCCCCCTTACATTTTTACTGTTGTTCTTTCCCCTGGTAAGATTACAATAATAATAATAATAATATTTAATTAAAGATAATAATAATAATACGATTGTGTAACTGGATGACCAAGTGTGTGAAAAATTCTGAAAATGTTAATTTAACAATGTTTATTATTGTTGTCATTTTCCAAATCACTTAATTTATATATAATTTATACTATTTTTAGTTGTAATTATTCAACTAAACTTACACTTTATACGTTATATTTTCTTTTTATTTTGAGAGCTTTTTTAATATTTTAGATCAGGGGTGTCTAAACCTTTTCCACCGAGGGCCACATAGTGAATAACCAAGTAAGTGGGGGCCATTTTGATATGTTATTTATTCATGACAAATGCTAAAAACAGATATTAAATATATTTGAAGACAGAACTTTGTGTGACGGGTGTCTAAGTTATTAATTCTCGGTTTGACCATTTCTGCTTTTTTTCCTCATTACATTCCGACTCTTTGCTCTTTTTCGTGTTTTTTTTTCCCCCCCCTCGACATTATGCTGGAGCCACCCCTCATCCGCCCCTATCCCACGCTAATATCGAAATAGAAGTTCAGAACATTCCCCGTGAAAAAAACTACTGAATAAAATCACACGGATTACTTTCTTGGTATTTGGAGGGTGAGGGAACGTGATGGACTCGGCGCAAACAACACTCAAACCGGTAGAAGTATGCGGGGCGGGGGGAGGGGGGGGGGTGAGGATTCCGAACTCTGGCTATCAAATAACGTATCATGTGATGGAAATACTTGGACCGTGTGCACACCCGCGCCGAAGTCTTGGTGCGGAATCGGCAATGACACAGTGGCTCGAGGGCCTGATGTCATCAGGACGTCTGGGCTGGGGGGGGGGGGGGGAAAACCAGGTCACCCTGCCAACAGGTCATGAGGTGGAGGCCCCGGGATCTTCATTCTTTTCTTCTTTTCGAGGGTGAAGGAAGCGAGCGCTGCAGGTGTTCCGACGAATGAAAAAAGGCTCCTGCTTTCTGACCCCTGCCACTCCTTTTTTCCTCCTCCCAGTTTCGCCCGATGAATTAGTGCAGCTGCACTTCTCCTAAATGGGTGCCCCTCTTTTTTTCTGCACAAGTGTATGTGAGCCACCATGAATCCTCTCTTTGTGCTCCCCCCCCTCCTCCCGCTGTCTTGCCTCCTTTTTAGACGGGGTGCGGGGCGGCGGGGGGGGATGAGAGGGACTTGGGTTGCAATGGTGGCAGCACTGGTGATGTGGTGGCGGTGGTAGCGATGGAGGAGGCTGCCGGAGGGGGAGTGTTCGGGGCGATGGGGGGGGGGGGGGGTCAGGGTAGAACTTGTTGGACCACATTCCAGTGCAGCTGCGGAGGCTGGTGCAGGCCAGAGCGGGATCATCGTTGCATCGCCGGCCATCATGAATGGACTATTGTCTGCCGCTGTCGCCGCGTCCGCATCTTATTTGCGGCGAACTTCTCTTTTTTTTTTTTTTTCCGACAGAGAGCAGGACAACAAGCGGACAAAGACGGACATTTAGAAGTGTTTCGGGGTGTAAGGGGGAGATAAGACGGGGGTGGGGGGTCAGAGAGAGCCTTCACGTCTTTGAAAAGCAGAATTTAATGGAAAAAAAGTACAAAACCACGGCAATTACTGACCAAGCCCAGAAAACGGGCCCATATTACACCAGTTTTAAAATCACTGCTTTGGCTCCCCGTGTACAGCATTTACTTGTACGACGCAATCTAAACAACCTTCCCTCATCATGGAGGAAAAAAATTAAATAAAAATGCAGATAAAGACGGACATTTAGAAGTGTAAGGGGGAGATAAGACGGGGGTGGGGGGTCAGAGAGAGCCTTCACGTCTTTGAAAAGCAGAATTTAATGGAAAAAAAGTATAAAACCACGGCAATTACTGACAAGGCCCAGAAAACTTGGCCCATATTACACCAGTTTTAAAATCACTGCTTTGGCTCCCCGTGTACAGCATTTCCTTGTACGACGCAATCTTAACAACCTTCCCTCATCATGGAGGAAAAAATGAAATAAAAATGCAAATAAAGATGGACATTTAGAAGTGTTTCGGCGTGTAAGGGGGAGATAAGACGGGGGTGGGGGGTCAGAGGGAGCCTTCACGTCTTTGAAAAGCAGAATTTAATGGAAAAAAAGTACAAAACCACGGCAATTACTGACAAGGCCCAGAAAACTTGGCCCATATTACACCAGTTTTAAAATCACTGCTTTGACTCCCCGTGTACAGCATTTACTTGTACGACGCAATCTTAACAACCTTCCCTCGTCATGGAGGAAATTTTTTTTTTAAATGCAAATAAAGACAGACATTTAGAAGTGTTTCTGGGTGTAAGGGGGAGATAAGACGGGGGTGGGGGATCAGAGAGAGCCTTCACGTCTTTGAAAAGCAGAATTTAATGGAAAAAAAGTACAAAACCACGGCAATTACTGACGAGGCCCAGAAAACGGGCCCATATTACACCAGTTTTAAAATCACTGATTTGGCTCCCCGTGTACAGCATTTAATTGTACGACAGAATCTTAACAACCTTCCCTAGTCATGGTGCAAAAAATAGAATACAAATGCAAATAAAGACGGACATTTAGAAGTGTTTTGAGGTCTATGGGGGAAGTGGGGGATCAAAGAGAACCTTCACGTCTTTAGCCTGTGACTCAGATGTTGAAAAACAGAATGTCATGTAAAAAAAAGCACAAACCTCGTTTCCATATGAGTTGGGAAATGGTGTTAGATGTAAATATAAACGGAATACAATGATTTGCAAATCCTTTTCAACCCATATTCAGTTGAATATGCTACAAAGACAACATATTTGATGTTCAAACTGATAAAAACTAATTTTTTTGCCAAATAATCATTAACTTTAGAATTTGAAGCCAGCAACACGTGACAAAGAAGTTGGGAAAGGTGGCAATAAATACTGATAAAGTTGAGGAATGCTCATCAAACACTTATGTGGAACATCCCACAGGTGAACAGGCAAATTGGGAACAGGTGGGTGCCATGATTGGGTATAAAAGCAGCTTCCATGAAATGTTCAGTCATTCACACTCGGATGTTGAAAAGCAGAATGTCATGTAAAAAAAAAGTACAAAACCACAACATTTACTGACAAGCCCCCGAAAACGGGCCCATATTACACCAGTTTTAAAATCACTGCTTTGGCTCCCCGTGTACAGCATTTACATGTACGACACAATCTAAACAACCTTCCCTAGTCATGGTGCGAAGAATAAAATAAAAAATGCAAATAAAGACGGACATTTAGAAGTGTTTCAGGGTGTAAGGGGGAGATAAAACGGGGGTGGTGGGTCAGAGAGAGCCTTCACGTCTTCAGTCTGTGACTCGGATGTTGAAAAGTAGAATGTCATATAAAAAAAAGTACAAAACTACTACAATTACTGACAAGGCCCCAGAAAACGGGCCCATATTACACCAGTTTTAAAATCACTGCTTTGGCTCCCCGTGTACAGCATTTACTTGTACGACACAATCTAAGCAACCTTCCCTAGTCATGGTCCGAAGAATAAAATAAAAAATGCAAATAAAGACGGACATTTAGAAGTGATTCAGGGTGTAAGGGGGAGATAAAACGGGGGTGGCGGATCAGAGAGAGCCTTCACGTCTTCAGCCTGTGACTCGGATGTTGAAAAGCAGAATGTCATATAAAAAAAAGTACAAAACTACTACAATTACTAACAAGGCCCCAGAAAACGGGCCCATATTACACCAGTTTTAAAATCACTGCTTTGGCTCCCCGTGTGTTCCAGAATCGGATTTAAGTTACTCGCTTTTAAATGCTTTAATGGCCTTGGGCCTTTTTAAAAATAAAAATAAAATAAAAATTCCAGTGGCTTTTATCATATGAGCCCTCGCGGTTCCTGAGGTCTTTGGACTTGTGACTACTAATCATTCCAATACTTATGGGGAGGTGTCATTTCATTTTGACGCCACCCAATTGTGGAAAAAATGCGTACCATTTTTTATTATTGTTGTTGTTCAAATTATAATTTTTATTATCTTTTTAACTATCTGTTTATCTACCACAGGGGTGTACAAACTACGGCCCGGCTTGCACTCGAACAAGGGAGCCGGCCCCTCCAATTTGAAACATCTGACTGTATAAATGCTGCCAGTTTGCTGCCATCTTGTGGATGACGTGGGTAAATAAAGGTAATGACCATGAATTGAACATTGAAGTGTAGCCAACAGCACAACATTTTATATATGACCAATCCAAACAACCTGGTGCATATAAAGTAACACAACAAGGTCACACGTAACACAACCTGCTCACTCAACCTTGTGGATGTTATTAAATACATGTCCAATCACAACACATAATTCAAAATGACACCCACTTCATTTCCCTGCATTGCATGATGGGAAAATGCAAAAAACAAACTCTTTCCACACTTATCCATGTTTGGCACATTTTAACTGCTCGATGTCTCTGATTGATTACACAACTTTAAGGAGGTCGTCACTGAAGTAAACAAAGTAGAATTCAAACTTTCACATACTCGTAATATCCAATTATATTAAATACAAACCATATAAATGTATATACATTATATTAATATATATATACATACATACAGTACATACATATATACATAAATACATTATATATACATATATAGATATATACATATAAACATACATATACATACATACATACATATATA
>NC_084748.1:46989924-46992424 GCF_033978785.1 Entelurus aequoreus | reverse complement strand
GGTCCCTTTTTTCCAGGAACACTAATACCAAAAGTCACAATGTCCCATAGAGTTCTAAAAACGTTATGACAGACACCCTACAAAAAACGTAATGTAATTTTACCGTTTTTTACTGAAAGGAACACCCAAAATGTACATGAAAATAAAGAAAGTGGGATTTACAATATTAACTACGAACAATAAAACACTGAATATTAACAACATACGAACATCTTTTACTTCTCAGTCACAACAAAAATGTAAAAAACAGCAAAATATGAATGCAAAGTGTAATAAACAGCTACAATATGATATATTATCACATAAAAATCTGCTGTACAGTATGTGTGTTTGGCTCCCTTTTTTCCAGGAACACTAATACCAAAAGTCACAATGTCCGATTGAATTCTAAAAACGTTATGACAGACCACCTCAAAAAACAGAATGGAATTTTACAGTTTTTTACTGAATGTGACACCCAAAATGTACATTAAAATAAAAAAAAGTAGGATTTACAATATTAACTACGAACAATAAAACACTGAATATTAACAACATATGAACATCTTTTACTTCTCAGTCGCAACAAAAATGTAAAAAACAGCAAAATATGAATGCAAAGTGTAATAAACAGCTACAATATGATATATTATCACGTAAAAATCTGCTGTACAGTATGTGTGTTTGGCTCCCTTTTTTTCCAGGAACACTAATACCAAAAGTCACAATGTCCCATAGAGTTCTAAAAACGTTATGACAGACCACCTCAAAAAACGTAATGTAATTTTACCATTTTTTACTGAAAGGAACACCCAAAATGTACATTAAAATAAAGAAAGTGGGATTTACAATATTAACTATGAACAATAAAACACTGAATATTAACAACATATGAACATCTTTTACTTCTCAGTCACAACAAAAATGTAAAAAACAGCAAAATATGAATGCAAAGTGTAATAAACACCTACAATATGATATATTACCACATAAAAATCTCTTGTACAGTATGTGTGTTTGGCTCCCTTTTTTCCAGGAACACTAATACCAAAAGTCACAATGTCCCATAGAGTTCTAAAAACCTTATGACAGACACCCTACAAAAAACGTAATGTAATTTTACCGTTTTTTACTGAAAGGAACACCCAAAATGTACATTAAAATAAAGAAAGTGGGATTTACAATATTAACTACGAACAATAAAACACTGAATATTAACATATGAACATCTTTTACTTCTCAGTCACAACAAAAATGTAAAAAACAGCAAAATATGAATGCAAAGTGTAATAAACAGCTACAATATGATATATTATCACGTAAAAATCTGCTGTACAGTATGTGTGTTTGGCTCCCTTTTTTCCAGGAACACTAATACCAAAAGTCACAATGTCCCATAGAGTTCTAAAAACGTTATGACAGACACCCTACAAAAAACGTAATGTAATTTTACCGTTTTTTACTGAATGGGACACCCAAAATGTACATTAAAATAAAAAAAGTGGGATTTACAATATTAACTACGAACAATAAAACACTGAATATTAACAACATACGAACATCTTTTACTTCTCAGTCACAACAAAAATGTAAAAAACAGCAAAATATGAATGCAGAGTGTAATAATAACTACTATATGATATATTATCACGTAAAAATCTGCTGTACAGTATGTGTGTTTGGCTCCCTTTTTTCCAGGAACACTAATACCAAAAGTCACAATGTCCCATAGAGTTCTAAAAACCTTATGACAGACCACCTAAAAAAAAACGGATTGGAATTTTACCATTTTTTACTGAATGGAACACCCAAAATGTACATTAAAATAAAGAAAGTGGGATTTACAATATTAACTACGAACAATAAAACACTGAATATTAACAACATATGAACATCTTTTACTTCTCAGTCACAACAAAACACAACAAAAATGTAAAAAAACAGCAAAATATGAATGCAGAGTGTAATAAACAGCTACAATATGATATATTATCATGTGAAAATCTGCTGTACAGTATGTGTGTTTGGCTCCCTTTTTTTCCAGGAACACTAATACCAAAAGTCATAATGTCCCATAGAGTTCTAAAAACGTTATGACAGACCCCCTCAAAAAAATGGAATGGAATTTTACAGTTTTTTACTGAATGGGACACCCAAAATGTACATTAAAATAAAAAAAGTGGGATTTACAATATTAACTATGAACAATAAAACACTGAATATTAACAACATATGAAAATGTTTTACTTCTCAGACCAAGCAAAACACAGCAAAAATGTAAAAAACAGCAAAATATGAATGCAAAGTGTAATAAACTCATACAATATGATATATTATCACGTAAAAATCTGCTGTACAGTATGTGGGTCCGGGTCCCTTTTTTTCCAGGAACACTAATACCAAAAGTCACAATGTCCCATAGAGTTCTAAAAACGTTATGACAGACACCCTACAAAAAACGTAATGTAATTTTACCGTTTTTTACTGAAAGGAACACCCAAAATGTACATGAAAATAAAGA
>NC_084748.1:46954924-46979924 GCF_033978785.1 Entelurus aequoreus | reverse complement strand
TTTTATTAGCCTATTTTATTTCATTTTAGTTTTTTATCAGCCTATTTTATTTTATTGTAGTTGTTTGTATCAGCTTATTTTATTTTAGTTGTTTTTATCAGCCTATGTTATTTTATTGTATTTAATTGTTTTTATCAGCCTATTTTATTTTATATGTTTTTAAACCTACTGGTTTTTATTCCTTTAATTAACCATTTTTTGATTGATCTTGTTGTCTCCAGTGTTTATTTTAACAGCACTTTTTAAGTTAGTTTTAGTCTTTTGACAAAAAAACAAAAAAACATTTTAGTCCTATATTAGTCATCTAAATAGATGTAGTTTTAGTCGACTAAATTCTCCAACATTTTAGTCGACTAAATTCACTGCAAATGTTGTTGACTAATATTTAAAGTATAACCACTTTGAAGTTGTTGTGAAACCACTTTTATAAAGCATCTCTTTTTATCTGTTTTAATGGCTAAACTTTTATTCTTTTAAATATTGGCTTGTACTGCAGCACTTTAAGATTTATGTAAATGAGAAGTGTGTAACGAGTAAAATATATTATTATTTATATATTATTTGTGGCAGGCATTGTGTCCTACACTTGCACATTAAATCTGTCACATCTGTGGAGTCTTTTACATTTGCTTTTAAAACACATTTTTACACACTGGCTTTTAAAAACAAGCTGAGCTTGACATTGTTTTATTTTTTATTTTGTTGTTGCTTTTATCAGCCTGTTTAATTTTAGTTCAGTTGTTTTTGTCAGCCAATTTTAATGTGTTAGTTGTTTTTATCAGCCTCTTTTATTTTAGTTGTTTTTATCAGCCTATTTTATTTTATTTTAGTTGTTTTTATCAGCCTATTTTTTATTTTAGTTTATTTTTATAAGCCTATTTTAGTAATCTAAATTAATTCCGTTTTAGTCTAGTTTTAGTGAACTAAATTCCTCAACATTTTAGTTGACTAAAATTGCAGTAGATTTCCATCGACTAATATTTAAAGTATAAAGTATCTTTTAAATCTGCTTTTAAAACACATTTTTACACACTGGCTTTTAAAAAACAAGCTGAGCTTGACATTGTTTTATTTTTTGTCTTAAGTATTTTGTTTTATTTTGTATTTTCTTGTTTTTATCTGCCCATTTAATTTTAGTTAAGTTGTTTTTGTCAGCCTATTTTATTTTATTTTAGTTGTTTTTGTCAGCCTATTTTTTTATTTTAGTTGTTTTTATCAGCCCATTTTATTTTATTTAGTTGTTTCTGTCAGCCCATTTTTATTTTATATATTTTTTAAACCTGTTCAATGTTTTTATTCATTTAATTACCCTTTCTTGATCGAGCTTGTTGTCTCCGGTGTTTTTTTATAAGCACTTTTGAATTTATTTTTAGTCTTTTGACAAAAAACACATTTTAGTCATTTAAATTCATTTAGTTTTAGTCTCATTTTAGTCAACTAAATTCCTCAACATTTTAGTTGACTAAAATTGCAGTAGATTTCCATCGACTAATATTTAAAGTATAAAGTATCTTTTAAATCTGCTTTTAAAACACATTTTTACACTCTGGATTTTAAAAAACAAGCTGAGCTTGACGTTGTTTTATTTTTTGTCTTAAGTATTTTGTTGTATTTTTTTATTTTGTTGTTGTTTTTGTCAGCTTATTTAATTTTAGTTAAGTTGTTTTTATCAGCCTATTTTATTTTATTTTAGTTGTTTTTATCAGCCCATTTAATTTTAGTTTAGTTGTTTTTGTCAGCATATTTTAATATGTGTTAGTTGTCTTCATCAACCTCTTTTATTTTATTTTAGTTGTTTTTATCAGCCTATTTAATTTTAGTTAAGTTGTTTTTATAAGCCCATTTTATTTTAGTTGTTTTTGTCAGCCTATTTTAATATGTGTTAGTTGTTTTTATCAGCCTCTTTTATGTTATTTTAGTTGTTTATATCAGCCTCTTTTATTTTATTTTAGTTGTTTTTATTAACCTATTTTTTATTTTAGTTGTTTTTATCAGCCCATTTTTTATTTTAGTTGTTTTTATCAGCCTATTCTATTTTATTTAGTTGTTTCTGTCAGCCCATTTTGGTTTTATATATATATTTTAAACCTGTTAGATGTTTTTATTCAATTAATTACCCTTTCTTGATCGATCTTGTTGTCTCCTGTGTTTTTTTTAAAAGCACTTTAATTTATTTTTAGTCTTTTGACAAAAAACACACATTTTAGTCATCTAAATTCATTTAGTTTTAGTTTTAAAAGTGCGTAACGCAAAAAATATGTTTCAATTATATTTTCTACGGTCCTCGAACGCACCGTAGAAAACCTTCGTCTCATATTCCTCTGAGTATAGAACGATTACTCTGTTCTAATAAAGCACAGTTTTATTATATTCTGTACTTCCTGAACTATAGAGAGCATCGATATATAAGCCGAACCCACTACAATTTTAATAATAATATATTTTTCCCTGTATTAGCCGCACCGGACTATAAGTCTCTGATATATTCCTTTTGAAATTAGTTATTTACATACCGTAATTGTTTCCAAACGGTGTCTGTAACACGGCAGTAAAACGGCTGATCAAACAAAACAGAAGTCACGGTCATGGACCCACTAGCTGCTCAAGCTAGCTCTCCAATCAGCTAAACAGACTCAATAACTCCACGCTGGCGTTTTGGTGAATTTACTGAGCAATTTGTGAAACTGAACCAAAACAAAAATAAATCCATTGTAAATTATTCAAACTAACACAGACACTGGTCAAGGTGTTAGCATGTTAGCTAATGCTAACAACGCTAGCTTCATTGCATGACGATAGCACGTACAAATAATGAAAGGTCTGTGAGGTCTGGGCATCGAAACCTGTTGGTTCGGCGTGGGAAACCAAAACCATCCATCGTCATAGCAACTGTAAACCATTAGTCATTTACTGTCATGAAACTGTTGACAACAACATTTTCAATACACGGTCTGGTTTTCCAGTAAAAAAAAAAAATCTAAACACTTGCAAAGACAGCAGTTCTGGTTGGACCCTAGGGCTGGGCGATACGGCTGAAAACTGCATCACGATATAAGTTTTTGATATTGACCGATATCGATTATTATTGATACTTTTTATGACTTATTTAAGCCTGCCAATAAATACAGTAAGACAAAAGGCTGCATTGTATCAGTGTCTGGTAGCCAGGTGGTAAAATAGTTGCAGATTTGAGACACAAGATGGCAGTAGTGTGTAATCTACTTAACTCGACACCGAGTAGTTTGATAAGCAACTCATTAAATCGACACGTTCGATGCACCGTCTGCGTTAAAGCCGACAAAACTAAGGACAAGCGTCTGTTACTGAGTTGATGTATCACAATATCACACTTTCTCTTCTCGCTCCATGCAGAGAATCCACAGCGAGACAGAAATACGGCACAACCAAACTTGGTAGTTGATACCGTTACGTGATTGGCTCAGTGGCACTTCCTGTTTCCTGTTTTATCGCTTCCCATAATTGTCAGAATCCCTGATTTCTTCCGACCAAAAAATATACGTCGGATATTTTATCCGACGCATTTTATATTGATATCAGTTGTGTCTATAGCGATATATACAGTATATATATATATATAGATTGATATCGTTTTATAGGCCCAGCCCTATTGGATGCCCTCATTGATTTACCCCCCGCCCCTCTCTCACATGCTACCGTGATTGGATAGATTTCTAACTTGTCCCTAAACACCAAACTAAATACGATTGGATTTCCTCTGTCAACATTTTCGTCTCGTTTTTATTCGTCGACCAATTTGTCAATTAATTTTGTCTTTTTTTTTTTTGTCAACGTGAATTTGTTTTGATTACTTATGGTTCTATTTTAGTCTTGAAAAAAGTTGTTTGTTGACGATAACCAAGACAACATTTTTTAGTCAACGCAATTAACTGTCTTACAATTATCTCACTGTCTTCTGTTAGCTACAGCATGTTGGTGCGTGTTCTTGTATTTCTACCCTTCTTGAGACATCAACAAGGAAAAGTAGCTTCCACATGAGGACCGGTGAACAAGTTAGGACATAAACCATTGCATCTAATAGAGAGCCAAATACTAGAGTCCGTGAACATTGCTCCAAAGTCTGGATTTTTTTGTTGATTTTAATGTGCATACAAAAGTAAACATTGACAGGTGCAAAGGCAGCAATATATGATAAAACAAGATAAAGAAGGACTTCCCTATTCATCCTCGAAGAAACCCTCCAGGTGAACAGCTGATTTTACGACTTCCGGTCCTGACGTAAGACAACCCGCGTCCCATATGTGACCATAGGATGAACTACGCTACTAAGACTATAGTGGTCAATAACTGTTGTTTTTATCAGCCTATTTTATTTTATTTTAGTTGTTTTATCAACCTTTTTTATTTTATTTTATTTGTTTTTATCAGCCTATTTTATTTTATTTTAGTTGTTTTTATCAGCTTATTTTATTTTATTTTTGTTGTTTTTATCAGCGTATTTTATTTTATTTTATTTGTTTTCATCAGCCTATTTTATTTTATTTTAGTTGTTTTTATCAGCCTATTTTATTTTATTTTTGTTTTTATCAACCTATTTTATTTCATTTTAGTTGTTTTTATAAGCCTATTTTATTTTATCTTAGTTGTTTTTTTCAGCCTATTTTATTTTATTTTAGTTGTTTTTATCAGCCTATGTTATTGTATTTTATTTTAGTTGTTTTCATCAGCCTATTTTATTTTATTTTTGTTGTTTTTATCCATCTATTTTTTTTGTTTTAGTTTTTTTTAATCAGCCTATTTTATTTTATATATTTTTAAACCTGTTAGATGTTTTTATTCCTTTAATTAACCATTTTTTGATTGATCTTGTTGTCTCCAGTGTTTATTTTAACAGCACTTTTTAAGTTAGTTTTAGTCTTTTGACAAAAAAACCTAACATTTTAGTCCTCTTTTAGTCATCTAAATAGATTTTGTTTTAGTCGACTGAATCCTCCAACATTTTAGTCGACTAAATTCCCTGTAAATGTTGTTGACTAATATTTAAAGTATAACCACTTTGAAGTCGCCTTGAAACCACTTTTATAAAGCATCTGTTTTCATCTGTTTTGATGGCTGAATTTAAATATTGTCTTGTACTGCAGCACTTTAAGATGTATTTCAGAGTCAGACTCAGAAATACTTTATTAAAATGTGTGTGTGTGTGTGTGTGTGTGTGTGTGTGTGTGTGTGTGTGTGTGTGTGTGTGTGTGTGTGTGTGTGTGTGTGTGTGTGTGTGTGTGTGTGTGTGTGTGTGTGTGTGTGTGCACAGGACTGCTTTAAGCCATAATCATCAAAATTATGTTTTGAAAAACATTAAAGGCCTACTGAAATGAGATTTTCTTATTTAAACGGGGATAGCAGATCCATTCTATGTGTCATACTTGATCATTTCGCGATATTGCCATATTTTTGCTGAAAGGATTTAGTAGACAACATCGACGATAAAGTTCGCAACTTTTGGTCGCTGATAAAAAAGCCTTGCCTGTACCGGAAGTAGCGTGACGTCACAGGTTGTGGAGCTCCTCACATCTGCACATTGTTTACAATCATGGCCAGCAGCAGCGAGAGCGATTCGGACCGAGAAAGCGACGATTTCCCCGTTAATTTGAGCGAGGATGAAAGATTTGTGGATGAGGAAAGTGAGAGTGAAGGACTAGAGGGCAGTGGAAGCGATTCAGATAGGGAAGATGCTGTGAGAGGCGGGTGGGACCTGATATTTAGCTGGGAATGACTAAAACAGTAAATAAACACAAGACATATATATACTCTATTAGCCACAACACAACCAGGCTTATATTTAATATGCCACAAATTAATCCCGCATAACAAACACCTCCCCCCTCCCGTCCATATAACCCACCAATACAAATCAAACACCCGCACAACACACTCAATCCCACAGCCCAAAGTACCGTTCACCTCCGCAAAGTTCATACAGCACATTATTTCCCCAAAGTTACGTACGTGACATGCGCATAGCGGCACGCACGTACGGGCAAGCGATCAAATGTTGCGTACTCACGGTACCGCGTCTGCGTATCCAACTCAAAGTCCTCCTGGTAAGAGTCTCTGTTGTCCCAGTTCCCCACAGGCCAATGGTAAAGCTTGACTGTCATCGTTCGGGAAAGTAAACAATGAAACACCAGCTACGTGTTTGTGTTGCTGCAGCCAGCCGCTAATACACCGCTTCCCACCTACAACTTTCTTCTTTGCTGTCTTCATTGTTCATTAAACAAATTGCAAAAGATTCACCAACACAGATGTCCAGAATACTGTGGAATTTTGAGATGAAAACAGAGCTTTTTGTATTGGATACAATGGAGTCCGAATACTTCAGTTTCAACCATTGACGTCACGCGCATACGTCATCATACATAGACGTTTTCAACCGGAAGTTCCCCGGGAAATTTAAAATGTCACTTTATAAGTTAACCCGGCCGTATTGGCATGTGTTGCAATGTTAAGATTTCATCATTGATATATAAACTATCAGACTGCGTGGTCGCTAGTAGTGGCTTTCAGTAGGCCTTTAACAGTGTGTGTGTGTGTGTGTGTGTGTGTGTGTGTGTGTGTGTGTGTGTGTGTGTGTGTGTGTGTGTGTGTGTGTGTGCACTTGTCTCACCATCCTTGTGTGGACATCCACTTGATAAACCACCCTTTCTGTGAGGATCTTTTAACTTGTGAGGACATTTGCCTGGTCCTCACAACTACAAAAGTAAAATATTTTTTTTACTTTGTGTGTTTTGCATTCTGAAGTGAGGTTGCAACTAGGGATGTCCGATAAATGCTTTAAAATGTAATATCGGAAATTATCGGTATCGTTTTTTTAATTATCGGTATCGTTTTTTGTTGTTGTTGTTGTTGTTGTTTTTTGTTTTGTTTTTATTAAATCCACATAAAAAACACAAGATACACTTACAATTATTGCACCAACCCAAAAAACCTCCCTCCCCCATTTACACTCATTCACACAAAAGGGTTGTATCTTTTTTGTTATTAATATTCTGGTTCCTACATTATATATCAATATATATCAATACAGTCTGCAAGGGATACAGTCCGTAAGCACACATGATTGTGCGTGCTGCTGCTCCACTAATAGTACTAACCTTTAACAGTTAATTTTACTCATTTTCATTCATTACTAGTTTCTATGTAACTGATTTTATATTGTTTTACTTTCTTTTTTATTCAAGAAAATGTTTTTAATTTATTTCTTATTTTATAAATTTTTTAAAAAAGTACCTTATCTTCACCATACCTGGTTGTCCAAATTAGGCATAATAATGTGTTAATTCCACGACTGCATATATCGGTTGATATCGGTATCGGTTGATATCGGTATCGGTAATTAAAGAGTTGGACAATATCAGAATATTGGATATCGGCAAAAAGCCATTATCGGACATCCCTAGTTGCAACTCTCTACTCCCATCTAGGGCTAGATGTATATTTTTTCATCATTCTAGCTATAGTGGAAAGGGGGGCCCTCACAACCCACTAACCAAACGTGGGTCCACACAAAGTAGGCAAGACATGTATGTGTGTGTGTGTGTGTGTGTGTGTGTGTGTGTGTGTGTGTGTGTGTGTGTGTGTGTGTGTGTGTCGCCAGTTGAACAGGACCTCTTTAAGCCATGATCATCAAAATGATGTCTTGAAATAACTTAAGTTGCATGTTACGACACTATGTCGTATTATAGTTTCACTTTGTACAAACCCCGTTTCCATATGAGTTGGGAAATGGTGTTAGATGTAAATATAAACGGAATACAATGATTTGCAAATCCTTTTCCACCCATATTCAGTTGAATGCACTACAAAGACAACATATTTGATGTTCAAACTCATAAACATTTTTTTGTTGTTGCAAATAATCATTAACTTTAGAATTTGATGGCAGCAACACGTGACAAAGTAGTTGGGAAAGGTGGCAATAAATACTGATAAAGTTGAGGAATGCTCATTAAACACTTATTTGGAACATCCCACAGGTGTGCAGGCTAATTGGGAACAGGTGGGTGCCATGATTGGGTATAAAAGTAGATTCCATGAAATGCTCAGTCATTCACAAACAAGGATGGGGCGAGGGTCACCACTTTGTCAACAAATGCCTGAGCAAATTGTTGAACAGTTTAAGAAAAACCTTTCTCAACCAGCTATTGCAAGGAATTTCGGGATTTCACCATCTACGCTCCGTAATATCATCAAAGGGTTCAGAGAATCTGGAGAAATCACTGCACGTAAGCAGCTAAGCCCGTGACCTTCCATCCCTCAGGCTGTACTGCATCAACAAGCCACATCAGTGTGTAAAGGATATCACCACATGAACACTTCAGAAACCCACTGTCAGTAACTACAGTTGGTCGCTACATCTGTAAGTGCAAGTTAAAACTCTCCCATGCGAGGCGAAAACCGTTTATCAACAACACCCAGAAACGCCGTCGGCTTCGCTGGGCCTGAGCTCATCTAAGATGGACTGATACAAAGTGGAAAAGTGTTCTGTGGTCTGACGAGTCCACATTTCAAATTGTTTTTGGCAACTGTGGACG
Source organism: Entelurus aequoreus (assembly GCF_033978785.1). Classification (NCBI taxonomy): domain Eukaryota; kingdom Metazoa; phylum Chordata; class Actinopteri; order Syngnathiformes; family Syngnathidae; genus Entelurus; species Entelurus aequoreus. The sequence continues at coordinate 46,971,357 of NC_084748.1, read as the reverse complement.
TCGTGTCCTCCGGACCAAAGAGGAAAAGAACCATCCGGATTGTTATAGGCGCAAAGTGTAAAAGGCAGCATGTGTGATGGTATGGGGGTGTATTAGTGGCCAAGACATGGGTAACTTACACATCTGTGAAGGCGCCATTAATGCCGAAAGGTACATACAGGTTTTGGAGCAACATATGTTGCCATCCAAGCAACGTTACCATGGACGCCCCTGCTTATTTCAGCAAGACAATGCCAAGCCAGGTGTTACATCAACGTGGCTTCATAGTAAAAGAGTGCGGGTACTAGGCTGGCCTGCCTGTAGTCCAGACATTGAACATGTGTGGAGGCTAAAATATGAGAAGGGAGACTGTTGAACAACTTAAGCTGTACATCAAGCAAGAATGGGAAAGAATTCCACTTCCAAAATGTGTCTCCTCACTTCCCAAACCTTTACTGAGTGTTGTTAAAAGGAAAGGCCATGTAACACAGTGGTGAACATGCCCTTTCCCAACTACTTTGGCACGTGTTGCAGCCATGACATTCTAAGTGAATTATTATTTGCAAATAAAAAAATTTTTTGATATGAGTTGGGAAATTGTGTTAGATGTAAATATAAACGGAATACAATGATTTGCAAATCCTTTTCGAGCCATATTCAGTTGAATGCACTACAAAGACAACATATTTCATGTTCAAACTCATAAACTTTGTTTTTTTATTTGCAAATAATAATTCACTTAGAATTTCATGGCTGCAACACGTGCCAAAGTAGTTGGGAAAGGGCATGTTCACCACTGTGTTACATGGCCTTTCCTTTTAACAACACTCAGTAAAGGTTTGGGAACTGAGGAGACACATTTTTGAAGTGGAATTCTTTCCCATTCTTGCTTGATGTACAGCTTAAGTTGTTCAACAGTCCGGGGGTCTCCCTTCTGCTATTTTAGGCTTCATAATGCGCCACACATTTTCAATGTCTGGACTACAGGCAGGCCAGTCTAGTACCCGCACTGTTTTACTATGAAGCCACGTTGATGTAACACGTGGCTTGGCATCGTCTTGCTGAAATAAGCAGGGGCGTCCATGGTAACGTTGCTTGGATGGCAACATATGTAGCTCCAAAAGCTGTATGTACCTTTCAGCATTAATGGTGCCTTCACAGATGTGTAAGTTACCCATGTCTTGGGCACTAATACACCCCCATACCATCACACATGCTGCCTTTTACACTTTGCGCCTAGAACAATCCGGATGGTTCTTTTCCTCTTTGGTCCGGAGGACACGACGTCCGCAGTTTCCAAAAACAATTTGAAATGTGGACTCGTCAGACCACAGAACACTTTTCCACTTTGTATCAGTCCATCTTAGATGAGCTCGGGCCCGGCGAAGCCGACGGCGTTTCTGGGTGTTGTTGATAAACGGTTTTCGCCTCGCATGGGAGAGTTTTAACTTGCACTTACAGATGTAGCGGCCAACTGTAGTTACTGACAGCGGGTTTCTGAAGTGTTCATGTGGTGATATCCTTTACACACTGATGTGGCTTGTTGATGCAGTACAGCCTGAGGGATGGAAGGTCACGGGCTTAGCTGCTTACGTGCAGTGATTTCTCCAGATTCTCTGAACCCTTTGATGATATTACGGAGCGTAGATGGTGAAATGGTGAAAGGTCCTCTCAAGGACAGAAATACCAGTCGGTGTGTGAGCAGTCAGTGTAATGTCCTCTTAAGTGTTTTAAGTGTGTGTGTGAGAGATAGCAAGCATTATCGGCAATGTCCAGGGAGAGTGTGTGTGTGTGTGTGTGTGTGTGTGTGTGTAGCGGAAGCCAAGAGTGTGCAGTGCTGAGAGTGCCGTCTGCCTGGCACCAGTCCTGGCCTCTCTTCTCCCTCGACGACACTCGTTATTTCCCCACCCCGACATTCTCCGCCCGCTCTCTCGCCTTCCATTGTTTTCGCCCGTTCTCCACTGCATGCTTCCATTCCTCTCCCTGAAGTCCACCATCTGTCGCCCATGTTGCTCTCACAACATAATGTGCTCCGACACGGGAGCTGCATCACACGCGTCTGACTTCCAGAGATACGCTTTTCAATGAGCAAGGGCGGGAATTGTTCGGGTTTTTCCAACTCCGCATTTGGTCATTATCGGTTCTTTTTTAAAATTTTTATTAATCAGTCCAACAAAATAATACAATAATAATACGATTCCAATTCCAAACCCCATCCAGCAACATTCAGAATAGCAATCAACAGAGTGAAGTGAAGTGAAGTGAATTATATTTATATAGCGCTTTTCTCTAGTGACTCAAAGCGCTTTACATAGTGAAAACCCAATATCTAAGTTACATTTAAACCAGTGTGGGTGGCACTGAGAGCGGGTGGGTAAAGTGTCTTGCCCAAGGACACAACGGCAGTGACTAGGATGGCGGAAGCGGGAATCGAACCTGCAACCCTCAGGTTGATGGCACGGCCGCTCTACCAACCGAGCTATACCGCCCTAAGTCATTGAGAGGACACACAAACACGACACAAAACAATCCAAAAGTGTATAATATCAACAAAAGTATCGATATTAATAAGAAGTACAACATAACAGTGATTAGACATTCACATTATCATCACAGCCATTTATTAAAACAATTATAATAACGAATTCCTACTTGAAAAAAACAAAAAACGCGGATTAGCATGAGTTTTGTCGAGATTAGAGATTTTTAAACTGTGTGCTCCATCTAGTGGCACGCCAGAGAATCACTGGATTGAAGTACAGTGCATTATTGTCCTATATTCAAACACAGCGTTACTGTTTAGACTGTGTGTCAGGTTCAAACACTGACGACATCTATTAAACAAGACAAGAAGCAAGGAATTAAACAGAGACCGAATTAAATTTGGCTCAATTGAGGAGAGACGTCTGGACTGTGCTCTTGGACAGTCTCGCCACGCTCTGGCGGAAGATTGTATGCCTCCTCCTTTTATTTGGACTTTCCCTGATTACATGGCAACAGCTGTTTCTAAGGGACGGGGGTCGTAAACAGTTCACAGAAAAGGTCGTAAAAGAGTCCAAAAAGAGGTTCGTAAAACAGTTGAAAAAAGGAGGTTGAAAAAGAGGTCGCCTGGAGGGGAGTCTGGTCCTGCTTCCTCTTCGCTTTTGCAGTGCTTGGGTCAGACAATATCTTTCTGTTTGATTACAATACATGAATATCAACAAAAGTATCGATATTAATAAGAAGTACAACATAACAGTGATTAGACATTCACATTATCATCACAGCCATTTATTAAAACAATTATAATAACGAATTCCTACTTGAAAAAAACAAAAAACGCGGATTAGCATGAGTTTTGTCGAGATTAGAGATTTTTAAACTGTGTGCTCCATCTAGTGGCACGCCAGAGAATCACTGGATTGAAATACAGTGCATTACTGTCCTATATTCAAACATGGGGTTACTGTTTAGACTGTGTGTCAGGTTCAAACACTGACGACATCTATTAAACAAGACAAGAAGCAAGGAATTAAACAGAGACCGAATTAAATTTGGCTCCATTGAGGAGAGACGTCTGGACTGTGCTCTTGCACAGTCTCGCCACGCTCTGGCGGAAGATTGTACGCCTCCTCTTTTTATTTGGACTTTCCCTGATTACATGGCAACAGCTGTTTCTAAGGGACGGGGGTCGTAAACAGTTCACAGAAAAGGTCGTAGAAGAGTCCAAAAAGAGGTTCGTAAAACAGTTGAAAAAAGGAGGTTGAAAAAGAGGTCGCCTGGAGGGGAGTCTGGTCCTGCTTCCTCTTCGCTTTTGCAGTGCTTGGGTCAGACAATATCTTTCTGTTTGATTACAATACATGAATATCAACAAAAGTATCGATATTAATAAGAAGTACAACATAACAGTGATTAGACATTCACATTATCATCACAGCCATTTATTAAAACAATTATAATAATGAATTCCTACTTGAAAAAAAAACAAAAACGCGGATTAGCATGAATTTTGTCGAGATTAGAGATTTTTAAACTGTGTGCTCCATCTAGTGGCACGCCAGAGAATCACTGGATTGAAGTGCAGTGCATTATTGTCCTATATTCAAACGCGGCGTTACTGTTTAGACTGTGTGTCAGGTTCAAACACTGACGGCATCTATTAAACAAGACAAGAAGCAAGGAATTAAACAGAGACCGAATTAAATTTGGCTCCATTGAGGAGAGACGTCTGGACTGTGCTCTTGCACAGTCTCGCCACGCTCTGGCGGAAGATTGCACGCCTCCTCCTTTTATTTGGACTTTCCCTGATTACGTGGCAACAGCTGTTTCTAAGGGACGGGGGTCGTAAACAGTTCACAGAAAAGGTCGTAAAAGAGTCCAAAAAGAGGTTCGTAAAACAGTTGAAAAAAGGAGGTTGAAAAAGAGGTCGCCTGGAGGGGAGTCTGGTCCTGCTTCCGCTTCGCTTTTGTCCTGCTTGGGTCAGACAATATCTTTCTGTTTGATTACAATACATGAATATCAACAAAAGTATCGATATTAATAAGAAGTACAACATAACAGTGATTAGACATTCACATTATCATCACAGCCATTTATTAAAACAATTATAATAACGAATTCCTACTTGAAAAAAACAAAAAACACGGATTAGCATGAATTTTGTCGAGATTAGAGATTTTTAAACTGTGTGCTCCATCTAGTGGCACACCAGAGAATCACTGGATTGAAGTGCAGTGCATTATTGTCCTATATTCAAACGCGGTTCAAACACTGACGACATCTATTAAACAAGACAAGAAGCAAGGAATTAAACAGAGACCGAATTAAATTTGGCTCAATTGAGGAGAGACGTCTGGACTGTGCTCTTGCACAGTCTCACCACGCTCTGGCGGAAGATTGTACGCCTCCTCCTTTTATTTGGACTTTCCCTGATTACATGGCAACAGCTGTTTCTAAGGGACGGGGGTCGTAAACAGTTCACAGAAAAGGTCGTAAAAGAGTCCAAAAAGAGGTTCGTAAAACAGTTGAAAAAAGGAGGTTGAAAAAGAGGTCGCCTGGAGGGGAGTCTGGTCCTGCTTCCTCTTCGCTTTTGCAGTGCTTGGGTCAGACAATATCTTTCTGTTTGATTACAATACATGAATATCAACAAAAGTATCGATATTAATAAGAAGTACAACATAACAGTGATTAGACATTCACATTATCATCACAGCCATTTATTAAAACAATTATAATAACGAATTCCTACTTGAAAAAAAAACAAAAACGCGGATTAGCATGAATTTTGTCGAGATTAGAGATTTTTAAACTGTGTGCTCCATCTAGTGGCACGCCAGAGAATCACTGGATTGAAGTACAGTGCATTATTGTCCTATATTCAAACACGGCGTTACTGTTTAGACTGTGTGTCAGGTTCAAACACTGACGGCATCTATTAAACAAGACAAGAAGCAAGGAATTAAACAGAGACCGAATTAAATTTGGCTCAATTGAGGAGAGACGTCTGGACTGTGCTCTTGCACAGTCTCGCCACGCTCTGGCGGAAGATTGTACGCCTCCTCCTTTTATTTGGACTTTCCCCTGATTACATGGCAACAGCTGTTTCTAAGGGACGGGGGTCGTAAACAGTTCACAGAAAAGGTCGTAAAAGAGTCCAAAAAGAGGTTCGTAAAACAGTTGAAAAAGGAGGTTGAAAAAGAGGTCGCCTGGAGGGGAGTCTGGTCCTGCTTCCTCTTCCCTTTTGCAGTGCTTGGGTCAGACAATATCTTTCTGTTTGATTACAATACATGAATATCAACAAAAGTATCGATATTAATAAGAAGTACAACATAACAGTGATTAGACATTCACATTATCATCACAGCCATTTATTAAAACAATTATAATAACGAATTCCTACTTGAAAAAAAACAAAAAACGCGGATTAGCATGAATTTTGTCGAGATTAGAGATTTTTAAACTGTGTGCTCCATCTAGTGGCACGCCAGAGAATCACTGGATTGAAGTACAGTGCATTACTGTCCTATATTCAAACACGGCGTTACTGTTTAGACTGTGTGTCAGGTTCAAACACTGACGACATCTATTAAACAAGACAAGAAGCAAGGAATTAAACAGAGACCGAATTAAATTTGGCTCCATTGAGGAGAGACGTCTGGACTGTGCTCTTGGACAGTCTCGCCACGCTCTGGCGGAAGATTGTACGCCTCCTCTTTTTATTTGGACTTTCCCTGATTACATGGCAACAGCTGTTTCTAAGGGACGGGGGTCGTAAACAGTTCACAGAAAAGGTCGTAAAAGAGTCCAAAAAGAGGTTCGTAAAACAGTTGAAAAAAGGAGGTTGAAAAAGAGGTCGCCTGGAGGGGAGTCTGGTCCTGCTTCCGCTTCGCTTTTGCAGTGCTTGGGTCAGACAATATCTTTCTGTTTGATTACAATACATGAATATCAACAAAAGTATCGATATTAATAAGAAGTACAACATAACAGTGATTAGACATTCACATTATCATCACAGCCATTTATTAAAACAATTATAATAATGAATTCCTACTTGAAAAAAAAAAAAAACGCGGATTAGCATGAATTTTGTCGAGATTAGAGATTTTTAAACTGTGTGCTCCATCTAGTGGCACGCCAGAGAATCACTGGATTGAAGTACAGTGCATTATTGTCCTATATTCAAACACGGCGTTACCGTTTAGACTGTGTGTCAGGTTCAAACACTGACGACATCTATTGAACAAGACAAGAAGCAAGGAATTAAACAGAGACCGAATTAAATTTGGCTCCATTGAGGAGAGACGTCTGGACTGTGCTCTTGCACAGTCTCGCCACGCTCTGGCGGAAGATTGTACGCCTCCTCTTTTTATTTGGACTTTCCCTGATTACATGGCAACAGCTGTTTCTAAGGGACGGGGGTCGTAAACAGTTCACAGAAAAGGTCGTAAAAGAGTCCAAAAAGAGGTTCGTAAAACAGTTGAAAAAAGGAGGTTGAAAAAGAGGTCGCCTGGAGGGGAGTCTGGTCCTGCTTCCTCTTCGCTTTTGCAGTGCTTGGGTCAGACAATATCTTTCTGTTTGATTACAATACATGAATATCAACAAAAGTATCGATATTAATAAGAAGTACAACATAACAGTGATTAGACATTTACATTATCATCACAGCCATTTATTAAAACAATTATAATAACGAATTCCTACTTGAAAAAAACAAAAAACGCGGATTAGCATGAATTTTGTCGAGATTAGAGATTTTTAAACTGTGTGCTCCATCTAGTGGCACGCCAGAGAATCACTGGATTGAAGTACAGTGCATTATTGTCCTATATTCAAACGCGGTTCAAACACTGACGACATCTATTAAACAAGACAAGAAGCAAGGAATTAAACAGAGACCGAATTAAATTTGGCTCCATTGAGGAGAGACGTCTGGACTGTGCTCTTGCACAGTCTCGCCACGCTCTGGCGGAAGATTGTACGCCTCCTCCTTTTATTTGGACTTCCCCTGATTACATGGCAACAGCTGTTTCTAAGGGACGGGGGTCGTAAACAGTTCACAGAAAAGGTCGTAAAAGAGTCCAAAAAGAGGTTCGTAAAACAGTTGAAAAAAGGAGGTTGAAAAAGAGGTCGCCTGGAGGGGAGTCTGGTCCTGCTTCCGCTTCGCTTTTGTCGTGCTTGGGTCAGACAATATCTTTCTGTTTGATTACAATACATGAGAGAAAACAGAACACCTCCATGTTGCTTCCCCCCCTACACAGTGGAGTTTTAAGACAGCTTTTGCTTCTCAACAGGCACTCAATGTAACACCAAGTTTTTGTGATAACTTAGAAACAATTATTCTAACATTATTGTTTATTTTACAAACCCCGTTTCCATATGAGTTGGGAAATGGTGTCAGATGTAAATATAAACGGAATACAACGATTTGCAAATCCTTTTCAAGCCATATTCAGTTGAATGCGCTACAAAGACAACATATTTGATGTTCAAACTCATAAACTTTGTTTTTTTATTTGCAAATAATAATTCACTTAGAAATGGACTCGTCAGACCACAGAACACTTTTCCACTTTGTATCAGTCCATCTTAGATGAGCTCGGGCCCAGCGAAGCCGACGGCGTTTCTGGGTGTTGTTGATAAACGGTTTTCGCCTCGCATGGGAGAGTTTTAACTTGCACTTACAGATGTAGCGACCAACTGTAGTTACTGACGGCGGGTTTCTGACGTGTTCATGTGGTGATATCCTTTACACACTGATGTGGCTTGTTGATGCAGTACAGCCTGAGGGATGGAAGGTCACGGGCTTAGCTGCTTACGTGCAGTGATTTCTCCACATTCTCTGATGATATTACGGAGCGTAGATGGTGAAATCCCTAAATTCCTTGCTGTAGCTGGTTGAGAAAGGTTGTTCTTAAACTGTTCAACAATTTGCTCAGGCATTTGTTGACAAAGTGGTGACCCTCGCCCCGTCCTTGTTTGTGAATGACTGAGCATTTCATGGAAGCTACTTTTATACCCAATCATGGCACCCACCTGTTCCCAATTAGCCTGCACACCTTGAAAACCTTGAATGGAAAGTCCCAGAAAATGTGAGTTTTGGGTCGGGACCAGTTGAGAACCCTTCAATTGACAGTTAAACATTTCATTTGCACTGACCTCATGATAGGAAGCAGATTGTTTTGTTGGAACGTCTCATTCTGTGCTACGTAGTAGCGGTTGAAATGCAGAACACACATTACCTATGTACCTAATGTGGTGGCCCGTTGCGTGTTCAAAGGGATAATACCCGTGCGGCAACAACAACACCCGCAGAGCGACAAACACAGCGTGGAGGAAAGATGAGAGGACTCGGAAGGACGGGGGGGGGGACGTAAATTAAAGTCTGGAGTGGAGGAGAGGCAAACAAGGAGGCTACAGTGTAGTGGGGGGGAATGTTGAGTGATATTAAGTATGATGCTAATTATGCTAACTCAGGGGCCGGCAACCCAAAATGTTGAAAAAGCCATATTGGACCAAAAATACACCCCCCAAAAAATCTGTCTGGAGTGACAAAAAACGAAAACTCTTATTTAAGTGTTATACTGAAGACAACACATGATGTAAGTGTCTATACTAGCCTACTATCAAAATGACTATAAAAGTCTTATATAAGTGTTATACTGAAGACAACACATGATGTAAGTGTCTATATTAGCCTACTATCAAAATGACTTTAAAAGTTGTATATAAGTGTTATAATGAAGGCAACACATGATGTAAGTGTCTATATTAGCTATATTAGCCTACTATCAAAATGACTATAAAAGTCTTATATAAGTGTTATACTGAAGACAACACATGATGTAAGTGTCTATATTAGCCTACTATCAAAATGACTTTAAAAGTTGTATATAAGTGTTATAATGAAGACAACACATGATGTAAGTGTCTATATTAGCCTACTATCAAAATGACTATAAAAGTCTTATATAAGTGTTATAATGAAGACATGTGAAGTGTCTATATTAGCCTACTATCAAAATGACTATAAAAGTCTTATATAAGTTTTATACTGAAGACAACACATGATGTAAGTGTCTATATTAGTTATATTAGCCTACTATCAAAATGACTTTAAAAGTCTTATATACGTGTAATAATGAAAGCAACACCTGATGTAAGTGTCTATATTAGCCTACTATCAAAATGACTATAAAAGTCTTATACAAGTGTTATAATGAAGACAACACATGATGTAAGTGTCTATACTAGCCTACTATCAAAATGACTTTAAAAGTCTTATATAAGTGTTATAATGAAGACAACACATGGTGTAAGTGTCTATATTAGCCTACTATCAAAATGACTATAAAAGTCTTATACAAGTGTTATAATGAAGACAACACATGATGTAAGTGTCTATACTAGCCTACTATCAAAATGACTTTAAAAGTCTTATATAAGTGTTATAATGAAGACAACACATGATGTAAGTGTCTATATTAGCTATATTAGCCTACTATCAAAATGACTTTAAAAGTCTTATATAAGTGTTATAATGAAGACAACACATGATGTAAGTGTCTATATTAGCTATATTAGCCTACTATCAAAATGACTATAAAAGTCTTATATAAGTGTTATAATGAAGACAACACATGATGTAAGTGTCTATATTAGCTATATTAGCCTACTATCAAAATGACTTTAAAAGTCTTATATAAGTGTTATAATGAAGACAACACATGATGTAAGTATCTATATTAGCTATATTAGCCTACTATCAAAATGACTTTAAAAGTCTTATATAAGTGTTATAATGAAGGCAACACATGATGTAAGTGTCTATATTAGCTATATTAGCCTACTATCAAAATGACTATAAAAGTCTTATATAAGTGTTATAATGAAGACAACACATGATGTAAGTGTCTATATTAGCTATATTAGCCTACTATCAAAATGACTTTAAAAGTCTTATATAAGTGTTATAATGAAGACAACACATGATGTAAGTGTCTATATTAGCTATATTAGCCTTCTATCAAAATGACTTTAAAAGCCTTATATAAGTGTTATAATGAAGACAACACATGATGTAAGTGTCTATATTAGCCTACTATCAAAATGACTTTAAAAGCCTTATATAAGTGTTATAATGAAGACAACACATGATGTAAGTATCTATATTAGCTATATTAGCCTACTATCAAAATGACTTTAAAAGTTGTATATAAGTGTTATAATGAAGACAACACATAATGTGTCTATATTAGCTATATTAGCCTACTATCAAAATGACTTTAAAAGTCTTATATAAGTGTTATAATGAAGACAACACATGATGTAAGTGTCTATATTAGCTATATTAGCCTACTATCAAAATGACTATAAAAGTCTTATATAAGTGTTATAATGAAGACAACACATGATGTAAGTGTCTTTATTAATGTCAGGCTGTCTTCTTCTAATGGATTTATTACAATCTGTGCAAGCTGGGTAACGTTTGCTGTGGTCTGGAACAACATGGCACACAAACAACTAATCAGAAATGCAGCCAATATTACATACAGATAATGTGTCATGAGACATGCAAATATAAATTAAATACACAGAGGACATAAGTCAAGGAAATTAAATGAGTTCAAATATAGGCATAATGATGCAATATGTACATACAGCTAGCCTATATAGCATGTTAGCATGAATTAGCTTGCAGTCATGCAGTGACCAAACATGCCTGATTAGCACTCCACACAAGTCAATAACCTCAACAAAGCTCACCTTCGTGCATTCACGCACAGTGTAAAACGTTTGGTGGACAAAATGAGACAAAGGAGGAGCGGCATAAAAACACGTCTTTCTGTGGCAGCGTCGGAGGTTACTCTCTGGCTGCCGGGTTTTTACGGTAAAATCCACTGACTTTTTGACAGCGTAGCCTTACAGACGAGAAGAGGTCAGTATGATTACGTTTGTTAGCCGGGCCAAATGACACGACGGGCCAAAATTCGGCCCACGGGTCCCCAGTTCTGGCATCCCTGCTCGGAAGTGGATCAACACAGTGGACGGAGTTCACCGCCTGGGGATTTCTCATGGTTCGAAAATGCCCACTGAGGTTGCCTGTGCCCACGGTTATACCCACTAAGTCGCTCTTCTTGCCAGTCCACACTAGTTTGCATGTGGACACCATGACTAAACATAGCAGGAGCTTTGTCATTGGATTTGCTCAGTCACTCACAAACAAGGAGGGGGCGACAAATGCCTGAGCAAATTGTTTAAGAACAACATTTATCAACCAGCTATTGCAAGGAATTTAGGGATTTCACCATCTACGCTCCGTAATATCATCAAAAGGTTCAGAGAATCTGGAGAAATCACTGCACGTAAGCCATGATATTACGTACCTTCGATCCCTCAGGCGGTACTGCATCGAAAGGCGACATCGGTGTGTAAAGGATATCACCACATGGGCTCATGAACACTTCAGAAAACCACTGTCCGTAACTACAGTTGCTCGCTACATCTGTAAGTGCAAGGTAAAACTCTACTCTGCAAAGCCAAAGCCATTTATCAACAACACCCAAAAAACGCTGCCGGCTTCGCTGGGCCCGAGCTCATCTAAGATGGACTGATGCAAAGTGGGAAAGTGTTCTGTGGTCTGACGAGTCCACATTTCAAATTGTTTATGGAACAGTGTTTCCCATAAACTGCCAAGATACCTGTGGCGGTGGGGGCGTGGCTATGGGCGTGGTCACCATGACATCATCGAGTAATTTGCATAATTTACTACAATGATTTGATTTTCTCTAAAAAGGCTCAAAAAATGTATACTTACTAATTAATAATAACAGTTTTGTTTTAACCGTCCACCCATCCATCCATTTTACAATATAATTACAACACTTTATGTACATATTTATATACAGATTTGAACAATAAGTTATTCACTGAAATATATTTATTAATTGTGGTTCTTACAAAAAATATATCTTATAAAATATAAAAGCTAAAATGTCTCTTAAAGCTCTGCCCCTTTAATTAGTGCATACTAAATAATTTAACTTTAGCCTACTACTACAAGCATATTATTTACCAGCAACATAAAGTGAAACAGAGGCAGAGGTGTCCTGCCACAGTCAGTAACAAATAAACAGAAAACAGTAGTGGTGGTAGATAGACACAGAGCTTCATCAAACATCTGATCCACTGAACAAAGAGCTCCAAAAATCTTGAACTTTAGACTGCCATCAGTTTTACTCCCTACACTTAACCATGTGTTTCCTACTGCCTGCAGACTTTGCACCCTTTGTTATATACACATGTTGTGTTTCTAATATAAATACATTTAATAAAGTCAAATACAAATAAGGCAACAAGAGAAGTATCCTACACTTCTCTTTTGTAAAGTAAATCTGAACAGCCTATATGGGCATCTACATCAACTATATGATTTGCCTGAGAAGCTGGAAAGGACAACAACAAAAAAATGTTTTTTTAATTTTATTTTTTTTAATTTTTATTTTATTTTATTTTTTTTAAATTTTTTATTTTTTTTAATTTTTTTGATTATTTTTTTGATTATTTGCATAAAAATAACAAAGTTTCTCAGTGTGAACATGAAATATCTTGTCTTTGCAGTCTATTCAATTGAATATAAGTTGAAAAGGATTTGCAAATCATTGTATTCTCTTTTTATTTACCATTTACACAACGTGACAACTTCGCCGCTTTTGGGGTTTGGTATACATGGCGAGTCTGGCCGCCTGTGTGGCAAGCATGGAAGGTTATTCCGCTCGTGTCGTTTGTTCCGTGACAACACCATCTGGTGTTGACCGGTTTCAGGCTGACCCTGAACCGCCGCCGTACTTGAATTAGTGGTTGACTTGTGCGGCTGCCGATATTTTGTTCCACTGCGTCAGGTGGTCTTACAGACACTGGCCTGTCAGAGGACCTAAGAGGGAGGGAGACGTCACCTGACAGGAAGTGTGTCTGGATGGCTCGGGAAGCGTGTTGACTCCTTTTTTCATTTCCTCGAACGTTAATCCGTGCGACTGATGTCTGACCTCCATCTGCATTTTAGTTCCTACTTGCGGGTCTTTATGACGACAGTGCAACAAATATGACTTTGCTCTTTCCTTTGAAACGACACAATAAAGTTCAGCTTTACAGATGCCACTCGTGCTTTACTTCCCAACGAGATGAGGCAATTCCTGAAGGAATGGCGTGTGAATGCTCCAATGCTGAAGTTGAACTTCAAAATGAGTAAATGTTGAAGGAGAGCACACAATTCCTGAACAGGCTGAATATTTTGAAGTTGGAACAGTTTGAATCAGATGAAAAATGTGGGAGTTGTGGAACTTTGAAGAATGTCCATTGATTTCCCCCAAAATTGGGAATTTCAGGTAAAGCAGGATTTTTTTGGGAAAATGGTAAAACACTTGATTGTTCTGAATGAGTTGAAATGGTTGGTGTTGGAATTTTTAAAATCGGTCAAAAAATGTTGAAGTAGTATCATGTTGAATCGAAAAATGGTATTACGGAATTCCTGGAAGTTCGGGGGAAAAGGGAAATTTTCCCGTCCGAAAAACACGTTTGTTTTTTTGTCCTGATTAAGAGAAATGTATGGACGGTGGAACGGTTGAAGTGGGTTGAAAAATGTGGAATGAGTAGTCGCCAGACAAAAGGGTGGAAATAGGGCTTTGGAATAGCAGGAATTCTGGAAAATCCTGGAATTTCTTTTAACTTGGAGAAATGATTGCTTAAATTTACAGGATGGTGGAATGTGTTGAAGGTGGAATAGTTTGAAAAGGTTGAAAAATGTGGAAATGGTGAAAGTTTGAAAAATGGCCAATTCATTTTAAATGGGAAAATGTCCTGGAAAACCTGAAATTCTGGGAAATTTTGGAATTTTTCAAGGGAAAGCCCGCAATTCCTGAATAGGCTGAACAGTTTGAAGTTGGAACAGTTTGAATCAGATGAAAAATGTGGGAGTTGTGGAACTTTGAAGAATGTCCCCTTGATTTCCCCCAAAATTGGGAATTTCAGGTAAAGCTGGATTTTTTTTTGAAAAATGGTAAAACACTTGATTTTTCTGAATGAGCTGAAATGGTTGGTGTTGGAATTTTTCAAATCGGTCGAGAAATTTTGAAGTAGTAACATGTTGAATCGAGGAATGGTATTACGGAATTCCTGGAACTTCAGGAAAACCGTGAATTTGAAAAACAACTTGAGGAATGCTTTGACAGTGGAACGGTTGAAGTGGGTTGAAAAATGTGGAAGGAGTGGTCGCCATAAAAAAGGGTCAAAAGGAGGTTTGAAAAATCAGGAATTCTGGGAATTCCTGGAATTTTTTCGAATTTGGAAAAAGGATAGTTTGAATGTCCAGGATGAGTTGTATGTGTTTGTGTTGGAATGGTTTGAATAGGTTGAAAAATGTAGGAATTGTGCAACTTGGAAAAATGTCCCATTCATTTCAATGGGAACTTCCTGGAAATTTGGGAATTTTGAGAAAAACGGGATTTTTCGAAAATGATTAGGAGCATGAATTTCCTAAATGAGCTGAATTGGTTGGTGTTGGAATTGTTTAAATCGGGCAAGAAATGTTGAAGTAGTAACATGTTGAATCGAGAAATGGTATTACGGAATTCCTGGAATTTCAGGAAAACCGGGAATTCGAAAAACAACTTGAGGAATGCTTTGACAGTGGAACGGTTGAAGTGGGTTGAAAAATGTGGAAGGAGGAGTCGCCATAAAAAAGGGTCAAAAGGAAGTTTGAAAAATCAGGAATTCTGGGAATTCCTGGAATTTTTTCGAATTTGGAAAAAGGATAGTTTGAATGTCCAGGATGAGTTCAATATGTTTATGTTGGAATGGTTTGAATAGGTTGAAAATTTTAGGAATTGCGCAACTTGGAAAAATTTCCCATTCATTTCAATGGAATTCCTGGAAATTTGGGAATTTTGAGAAACGCTGGATTTTTTGAAAATGATTAGGAGCATGAATGTCCTAAATTAACTGAATTGGTTGGTGTTGGAATTGTTTAAATCGGGCAAGAAATGTTGAAGTAGTAAATGGTATTAGGGAATTTCGGGAAAATTTGGAATTTTTTTTAACTTGGAAAAAAGATAGTTTGAATATCCAGAATGGTGGAATGATTTCAATGGGTTGAAGAATGTGGGAATTGTGGAAGTTTGAAAAAGGGCCAATTAATTTTGAATGGGGTAATTGCAAAATGAAAAAAGGAACTATGGGAAATCTGGGAATTTTTTTTTAGATTTGTTGAAGTAGAGCACACAATTCTTGAACAGTTTGAAGCAGATGACAAATTTGGGAATTGTGGAACTTTGAAGAATGTCCCATTCATTTCAATGGGAATTTCAGAAAAAAATGGGGAATTTCTGGAAAAGCGGGAATTTTTTTGAAAATGTTTAAAGACTTGAATGGTCTGAATGAGTTGAAATGGTTGGTGTTGGAATTTTTCAAATCGGTCGAGAAATGTTGAAGTAGTAACATGTTGAATCGAGAAA
This sequence comes from Entelurus aequoreus, assembly GCF_033978785.1. NCBI lineage: Eukaryota > Metazoa > Chordata > Actinopteri > Syngnathiformes > Syngnathidae > Entelurus > Entelurus aequoreus. The sequence goes on along the minus strand of NC_084748.1, from coordinate 46,955,395 downwards.
TGGTATTACGGAATTCCTGGAATTTCGGGGGAAAAAGGGAAATTTTCCAGTGTTTTTTTGTCCTGATTAAGAGGAATGTTTGGACGGTGGAACGGTTGAAGTGGGTTGAAAAATGTGGAATGAGTAGTCGCCAGAAAAAAGGGTGGAAATAGGGCTTTGGAATAGCAGGAATTCTGGAAAATCCTGGAATTTCTTTTAACTTGGAACAATTATAGCTTGAATTTCCAGGATGGTGGAATGTTTTGAAGGTAAAATAGTTTGAAAAGGTTGAAAAATGTGGAAATGGTGAAAGTTTGAAAAATGGCCAATTCATTTTGAATGGGAAAAATGTCCTGGAAAACCTGAAATTCTGGGAAATTTTTGGAATTTGTCAAGGGAAAGCCCGCAATTCCAGAATAGGCTGAACAGTTTGAAGTTGGAACAGTTTGAATCAAATGAAAAATGTGGGAAAAAATTGGGAATTTCAGGAAA
>NC_084748.1:46932424-46947424 GCF_033978785.1 Entelurus aequoreus | reverse complement strand
ATATATATATATATATATATATATATATATATATATATATATATATATATATATATATATATATATATATATAAAATATGCCATCATCCACACTCCTTATGAGACAAGAGCATGCATGTATTTCTATTTTAAAGGTCTTCTAAATAGTGAAAAACAGTTAGTACGAGGCAGTAACAATATGCAAATATAGGGTTAGTCTATTCCGCCTGTAAAGTGCTCTAAAAACTTTTTTATTTTTTTAAAAAACACCAACATGTCGTGACCTGCAAATTTCGGACTGTAAGTTGCAACTTTTTTTTCCTACGCTTTGAAACCTGCGGCTGATAAAACGGTGGATTCGTGGATGTTTCCTCGCTGATGGCCGTATAGCAAATAGTTAAAAATACACTGAAATGGTGTGTTATTGTTTGTGGACGAGTTTGCTCACAGCAGGTGCTGCATTGATCTCTTTTTTCGATGTTTTGAACCGGAAGTAGAAGTGCCAAGTCGTCCATAGCGTTTCTACTCGTACGGATTCTTCATCCAGCACTCCAAGCAACGGTTGTAAGTTTTACAATGTAACTAAAACAATTCGTACTTACTAAACCATCCCGTGTGCGATGTGTTAATGCATATTTGTACATAATGTAATCAAGCTAGCGTCGTTAGCATGAGCTAATACGCTCTCTGTTAGTATTATTAACTTGCAACGGCATTCTTTTTGTATTGTTTCGGTTTCACAAATTCCTCAGTAAATTCGTCCCTCTTGGAAAAACAATTTTTTACCTGCTTAATTAAATAAAGGATATTGATTGATTGATTGATTACTTGATTGATTACAGAACAAATTTGAATGCATAATTTTTTTTAGGAGCAATTACAGATTTATAAAAAAAAAAAAAAGATGACAACCTATTAAAGTTGAAAAATGCACTAAGTCATAAAAGTGTTTTAAGCATTGTTTTTTCTATAATAACGCTGTTACTTTTACTCGTAACGAGTAATCTAATTAATTACTTTTAAGTCCGTTACAACGCCGTTAGCGATAGCTTAATTTAACGTGGCACACTAAATAAAACCACATCAAAAGTAGACAGTTTAATAAAGTCTATCTATCTATCTATCTATCTATCTATCTATCTATCTATCTATCTATCTATCTATCTATCTATCTATCTATCTATCTATCTATCTATCTATCTATCTATCTATCTATCTATCTATCTATCTATCTATCTATCTATCTATCTATCTATTTATTTACTTTTGATGTGGTTTTATTTATGTCGACAACAACAAAGTCCAATGCAGGAAATAACTTTTTACGGGTGAAAGCAACAAGCAGTATCGGACTAAAATGAACGTGATATCAAACAGGAAGTGTCAACATCACACTGTGACACAGCAGAAAAACAACAACATACGCCGACGCGCACGACGGGAGTAATGGACGACAAATCGACGGTTGAAGTGACAAACTTGCCATCCAAACAATACCCCGTTTGTTGACAAATAGATACGACAGCCACGGAAGCGCAGTCAATCTTTTTTATGAAGAGATGAAGAAGCAGTGGGTTAGACAGGTGAGTGGGAAGCAGGAGGGTGAATTTAGAAGGCTAATGCTAACATGCTAACATGCTTGGGGCTGGAGGACAACGCAGCTGCAGAAGACTCTCAGCTACTTGTTGGCCATTCTGCATGAGCCATGATTGCTGAGTCAGCAATAAACGTGCACTGGGCAGTGAAGGCTGTCATACTCAGACTGACCTAAGTCAGCAGGTGCAGACTTCAGGTGAAGCGAGGTGGTGGTGGTGGTGGTGGTGGTGGTATGTGCATGTATCAATAGGCTTCTTTGTCCTTTTGTCTGCTCCTCATCCTCATCTTCATCCTCATCTTCATCTCCCACCTCACTTCCAGCCCCACTAATGCATTTCCCCTAAATATTTCAATGCGAGTGTTACGCAAGGTTGAACACGCTCTCCCTGGAGCATGTTCACTTCCTGCTGGCTGCATCACAGATAGACTGCGGGGGGGGGTGGGGGGGTGAGACTGGGAGGGGGGGGGGGGAGAAAAGATGACATATGGAGTCATGTTACATCTCCATCATGTTACATCTCCATCATGTTACATCTCCATCATGTTACATCTCCATCATGTTACATCTCCATCATGTTACATCTCCATCATGTTACATCTACATCCAGCTAAGTCTTAACTAAAGTCCTTATTTTAGTGGTAGAGAACACAATGTCATGCACTGGTGTCACACTCCAGGACCCAAGATCAGATCACACCATTTAAAGTGGCCCACCATTTCATTTAATGTGGACCACCAAATCATTTAATGTGGTCTGTCACATCATTTAAACTGACCCACCACATCATTGAATGTGGTCCGTCATGTCATTTAAATATGGCCCGCCACATCATTTAATGTGGTCCGTCATATCATTTAAATATGGCCCGCTTAAATATGGCCCGCCACATCATTTAATGTGGTCCGTCACATCATTTCAGTGGCCCGCAACATCCTTTGATGTGGTTCGTCACGTCATTTAAAGTGGCCCACCACATCATTTAAAATGGTCCGTCACATCATTTAAAGTGGCCCGCAACGTCATTTAATGTGGTCCATCACGTCATTTAATTTGGCCCACCATATCATTTGATGTGGTCCACCACATCATTTATTGTGGTCCGTCACGTCATTTAAAGTGGCCCGCAACATCATTTAATGTGGTCCGTCATATCATTTAAATATGGCCCACCACATCATTTAATGTGGTCCGTCACGTCATTTCAGTGGCCCGCAACGTCATTTGATGTGGTTCGTCACGTCATTTCAGTGGCCCACCACATCATTTCAAGTGTTCTGTCACATCATTTAAAGTATTACACATCATTCAATGTGGTCCGCAACGTAATTTAAATTGGCCCACCACATAATTTAATGTGGTCCGTCACACTTTATTTGATGTGGCCCGCCACATCATTTAAAGTGGACTGTCTCATCATTTAATGTGGTCCGCTACGTCATTTAATGTGGCCTGCCACAGCATTTGAAGTGGACTGTCACATCATTTAAATTGACCCACCACTTTATTTGATTTGGCCCGCCACATCATTTAAAGTGGACTGTCACATCATTTAATGTGGTCCGCTATGTCATTTAATGTGGCCTGCCACATCATTTAAAGTGGACTGTCACATCATTTAAAGTGGACTGTCACATCATTTAATGTGGTCCGCTATGTCATTTAATGTGGCCTGCCACATCATTTAAAGTGGACTGTCACATCATTTAATGTGGTCCATCATGTCATTTAATTTGGCCCACCATATCATTTATTGTGGCCCACCACATCATTTATTGTGGTCCGTCACGTCATTTAAAGTGGCCCGCAACATCATTTAATGTGGTCCGTCATATCATTTAAATATGGCCCACCACATCATTTAATGTGGCCCGCAACGTCATTTGATGTGGTTCGTCACGTCATTTAATGTGGCCCACCACGTCATTTCAAGTGTTCTGTCACATCATTTAAAGTTTTACACATCATTCAATGTGGTCTGTCACATCATTTAATGTGGTCCGCAACGTCATTTTAAGTGGCCTACCACATAATTTAATGTGGTCCGTCACATAATTTAAATTGACCCACCACTTTATTTGATTTGGCCCGCCACATCATTTAAAGTGGACTGTCACATCATTTAATGTGGTCCGCTATGTCATTTAATGTGGCCTGCCACATCATTTAAAGTGGACTGTCACATCATTAAATGTGGTCCGCTACGTCATTTAATGTGGCCTGCCACATCATTTAAAATTGCCTGCCACATCATTTAAAGTGGACTGTCACATCATTTGAAGTGGACTGTCACATCATTTTCAGTCAAACACACCATCAGCATTTAAAGTGGCCTGCCACATCATTTAAAGTGGACTGTCACATCATTTAATGTGGTCCATCATGTCATTTAATTTGGCCCACCATATCATTTATTGTGGCCCACCACATCATTTATTGTGGTCCGTCACGTCATTTCATGTGGCCCGCCACATCATTTATTGTGGTCCGTCGCGTCATTTAATGTGGCCCGCAACATCATTTAATGTGGTCCGTCATATCATTTAAATATGGCCCACCACGTCATTTCAGTGGCCCGCAACGTCATTTGATGTGGTTCGTCACGTCATTTAATGTGGCCCACCACATCATTTCAAGTGTTCTGTCACATCATTTAAAGTTTTACACATCATTCAATGTGGTCTGTCACATCATTTAATGTGGTCCGCAACGTCATTTAAAGTGGCCCACTACATAATTTAACGTGGTCCGTCACATAATTTAAATTGGCCCACCACTTTATTTGACGTGGCCGGCCACATCAAATAAAGTGGACTGTCACATCATTTAATGTGGTCCGCTACGTCATTTAATGTGGCCTGCCACATCAGTTAAAGTGGACTGTCACATCATTAAATGTGGTCCGCTACGTCATTTAAGGTGGCCTGCCACATCATTTAAAGTGGACTGCCACATCATTTGAAGTGGACTGTCACATCATTTAAAGTGGTCCGCTACGTCATTTAATGTGGCCTGCCACAGCATTTGAAGTGGATTGTCACATCATTTACTGTGGTCCGCTATGTCATTTAAGGTGGCCTGCCACATCATTTAAAGTGGACTGCCACATCATTTAAAGTGGACTGTCACATCATTTAATGTGGTCCGCTACGTCATTTAATGTGGCCTGCCACATCAGTTAAAGTGGACTGTCACATCATTTAATGTGGTCTGCTACGTAATTAATGTGGCCTGCCACATCATTTAAAGTGGACTGCCACATCATTTGAAGTGGACTGTCACATCATTTAATGTGGTCCGCTACGTCATTTAAGGTGGCCTGCCACATCATTTAATGTGGACTGCCACAGCATTTGAAGTGGACTGTCACATCATTTACTGTGGTCCGCTATGTCATTTAAGGTGGCCTGCCACATCATTTAAATTGGACTGCCACATCATTTAAAGTGGACTGCCACAGCATTTGAAGTGGACTGTTACAGAATTTGAAGTGGACTGTCACATCATTTAAAGTGGTCCGTCACATCATGTAAAGTGGTTCCTCACGTCATTTAAGGTGGCCTGCTACATCATTTAAGTGGTCCGTCACATCATTGAATGTGGCCCGCCATATCATTTAGTCTGGTGCTCCACGTCATTTATTGTGGCTCGCCATTTGACGATCTGTCACTTCACTTCTGTTTGTTATTTCCTTGTCTTGTGTTTATTTCCTGCCAGCGCTCCTATTTGATTTTCACTTCCTGTATGTCTCCTCCGAGCGCTCCTTTTCCTCACCTGTGCCTGATTGGCAGCCCGGCACACCCGGTGGCAGTTGCCAATCAGGCCGCTATAAATGCCTGCCTCGCCTGTTCCTCAGGGCTCGAGGATAGACTATGTGAAGAACCTGACATGCACGACTGCTTCCTTCTCTGTTTTGAGTATTAAAAGACTCTTACCTGATCCTCACTCTCCAGGTTCCTGCATCTTAGGGTCACTACTACTGCAGCCATGCGGGCTCCCGACATGCCATATCATTCAATGTGCTTTGCTAATATCATTTAACCTTGTCCGTCACATCTTTAAATGTGATGTGTGGTCCGCCACATCATTGTCTGGCCCGCCATGTCATTTAAACTGGTCATTGTGTGTCTTCCCTCTCCTCTCTAAGTCCACAGCTAGTCCCTGTGTTGGCTGTTTAGAAGCCATAACGAGTAACAAACTAGACACAAGAAGAAAAAAAACACGCTGATCACTGAGAAGTGGCGACCGAGTAATGGACGGCGTAAACAGGATGCGACGTAGGGGGGCTCCGCCTCTCCAAAGTGGCCACGCCCCCGTGTGTACTGTACTGCACAGGAAGTGATGTCATCGAAATGGTGTCGACACACACAATGAGTGAAGTGTTTGTACACACACAGACATATTCGGCGCCATCTAAAAGTTGAATAGTTTGCAAATAAAGGGTTTCTTAATCGAGGTTCCACTGTGCTCTAAACTGTAAGCATGTTGGTATGATGTCATCACTGACGCATGTTTACGTTCCAGTTGCAGGACGAGCAACAGGAAGAGCCTCATCCTGACCAGCACCTCCCCCACCCTGCCGAGGCCCCACTCCCCACTGCCAGGGCACATAGGTCAGTACAGGAAGTGTCACCATGGCAACAGGAATTCCCTTTTCAAATGTGGCATCAACACAAAAACTTGGCTTTCCAACACAAGCAAGCTGCATTTTCATTTGCACTCAAATTGTGACAGTTTATTTATTTTATTTTTTTATTTATTTAGATTTTTTTTTTTTTTAAATATAGTTTTCCTCAATTTCCCTTCTTTTGCACTATACTTGATTACTATTTATTTCTGTAATCAGCCTGACCTAAGCCTTAATAATAATATTTGTGATTAAAACATGCGTTCATATCATTTGACATAAAAAAAACAAACATTAAAAATAGCAACAGATAGTTCTGATAGTACCTGAAAAGTACAATTTAAATGTTAATAATGTGTGTTTATTCCACAAAAGATTGTTTATTTCAACTTTATTTACCTGAAATGTGCATGTTTCTTATCCAGTTACTCGATTCATCGAACAAACTAATCAACTTGTTGTTTGTGATGGGTGAATGACACCAGCAGTGAGTGTACGGCACACTCACTAGCTGTATTGACTCTGCACTGATCCTGTGTTTGTGTTTCATAACGCTCGAAGCACAACTCTGGTCAGTGAGCCAAATAATAAACAGGAAGTGAAGAATATTTTCCTTATTTGGTGCTATTTTTCTTAAAGTGACACACACGCAGTGTTTGTGTCTTTTATAAGGCATCGATGCTTCGGTATCGTTTAACTAAGGGGTGCCCAAACTGAAATGCTAACAGTTAGCACACTTGCCAGATGGCGTCGCGTAACAGAAAATATGACTCATTGGTGTACACCAGCAAAATGAGCTAAAAAGGCTAACATGCTAACAATATTGTGGTGACAGTTAGCATTAGTAAAATATTAAAATGTATGACACTGAGGTGTCCACCAGGAAAATTAGATAAAAAGGCTAACATACTAACAATAGTTTGTTGACAGTTAGCATTAGTAAAATATAAAAATGTATGACACTGGGGTGTCCACCAGGAAAATTAGCTAAAAAGGCTAACATACTAACAATAGTTTGTTGACAGTTAGCATTAGTAAAATATAAAAATGTATGACACTGAGGTGTCCACCAGGAAAATGAGCTAAAAAGGCTAACATGCTAACAGTAGTGGGTATCAGCTGGCATTTGTGAAATACTAAAATGTATGACACTGAAGTGTATACCAGCAAAATGAGCTAAAAAAGGCTAACATGCTAACAATAGTGTGCTTACATTTAGCATTTGTGAAATACTAAAATGGATGACACTGACGTGTATACCAGCAAAATGAGCTAAGAAAGCTAACAAGCTAACAAAAGTGTGCTTATAGTTAGCATTTGTGAAATACTAAAACATATGACACTGAAGTGTACACCAGCAAAATGAGCTAAAAAGGCTAATATGCTAACAATAGTGTGTTGACAGTTGGCATTTGTGAAATACTAGAATGTATGACACTGAGCAAAATGAGCTAAAAGGCTAACATGCTAACAATAGTGTGCTTACAGTTAGCATTTGTGAAATACTAGAATGTATGACACTGAGCAAAATGAGCTAAAAGGCTAACATGCTAACAATAGTTTGTTGACAGTTAGCATTAGTAAAATATAAAAATGTGTAACACTGGGGTGTCCACCAGGAAAATTAGCTAAAAAGGCTAACATGCTAACAGTAGTGGGTTTCAGTTGGCATTTGTGAAATACTAAAAAGTTTGACACTGAGGTGTACACCAGCAAAATGAACTAAAAGGCTAACATGCTAACAATAGTGTGCTTATAGTTAGCATTTGTGAAATACTAAAACATATGACACTGAAGTGTACACCAGCAAAATGAGCTAAAAAGGCTAACATGCTAACAATAGTGTGCTTACAGTTAGCATTTGTGAAATACTAGAACGTATGACACTGAGCAAAATGAGCTAAAAGGCTTTTTTTGCTAACAATAGTGTGTTGACAGTTAGCTTTAGTAAAATATAAAAATGTATAACACTGGGGTGTCCACCAGGAAAATGAACTAAAAAAGGCTAACATACTAACAATAGTGTGCTTACAGTTAGCATTTGTGAAATACTAAAATGGATGACACTGAGGTGTATACCAGCAAAATGAGCTAACATGCTAATAGTAGTGTACACCTGCAAAACTAGCCAAAAATCATGCTAATATCAGAATGCTAACCACTAATGATACTTTCCATCCTTGTGTTGTAGGAAGCAGCCCATTGGACAGCCCTCGCAACTTCTCACCAAGTGGACCCGCCCACTTTTCCTTCGCTTCTTCCAGAAGGTCCGCCTTCCTTTTTTTAGTCGCGGGGGTTAAAGGTCACATGTGTAGCGAGTGTGTAACTACATGCCTTCATAATGTGTGTGTACACTACATGCCTTCAAAATGTGTGTGTACACTACATGCATTCATAATGTGTGTGTGTACACTACATGCCTTCATAATGTGTGTGTACACTACATACCTTCATAATGTGTGTGTACACTACATGCCTTCATAATGCGTGTGTACACTACATGCCTTCATAATGCGTGTGTACACTACATGCCTTCATAATGCGTGTGTACACTACATGCCTTCATAATGTGTGTGTACACTACATACCTTCATAATGTGTGTGTACACTACATACCTTCATAATGTGTGTGTACACTACATGCCTTCATAATGCGTGTGTACACTACATACCTTCATAATGCGTGTGTACACTACATGCCTTCATAATGCGTGTGTACACTACATGCCTTCATAATGTGTGTGTACACTACATGCCTTCATAATGTGTGTGTACACTACATGCCTTCATAATGTGTGTGTACACTACATGCCTTCATAATGCGTGTGTGTACTATACATGCCTTCATAATGTGCGCGTGTACACTACATGCCTTCATAATGCGTGTGTACACTACATGCCTTCATAATGCGTGTGTACACTACATGCCTTCATAATGTGTGTGTACACTACATGCCTTCATAATGCGTGTGTGTACTATACATGCCTTCATAATGTGCGTGTGTACACTACATGCCTTCATAATGCGTGTGTACACTACATGCCTTCATAATGTGTGTGTACACTACATGCCTTCACAATGCGTGTGTACACTACATGCCTTCACAATGTGTGTGTACACTACATCCCTTCATAATGTGTGTACACTACATGCCTTCATAATGTGTGTGTACACTACATGCCTTCATAATGTGTGTACACTACATGCCTTCATAATGTGTGTGTACACTACATGCCTTCATAATGCGTGTGTACACTACATGCCTTCATAATGTGTGTACACTACATGCCTTCATAATGTGTGTACACTACATGCCTTCATAATGCGTGTGTACACTACATGCCTTCATAATGCGTGTGTACACTACATGCCTTCATAATGCGTGTGTACACTACATGCCTTCATAATGTGTGTGTACACTACATGCCTTCATAATGCGTGTGTACACTACATGCCTTCACAATGTGTGTGTACACTACATGCCTTCATAATGTGTGTACACTACATGCCTTCATAATGTGTGTGTACACTACATGCCTTCATAATGCATGTGTACACTACATGCCTTCATAATGTGTGTACACTACATGCCTTCATAATGTGTGTGTACACTGCATGCCTTCATAATGTGTGTACACTACATGCCTTCATAATGTGTGTGTACACTACATGCCTTCATAATGCGTGTGTACACTACATGCCTTCATAATGTGTGTACACTACATGCCTTCATAATGTGTGTGTACACTGCATGCCTTCATAATGTGTGTACACTACATGCCTTCATAATGTGTGTGTACACTGCATGCCTTCATAATGTGTGTACACTACATGCCTTCATAATGCGTGTGTACACTACATGCCTTCATAATGCGTGTGTACACTACATCCCTTCATAATGCGTGTGTACACTACATGCCTTCATAATGCGTGTGTACACTACATGCCTTCATAATGCGTGTGTACACTACATGCCTTCACAATGTGTGTGTACACTACATGCCTTCATAATGTGTGTGTACACTACATCCCTTCATAATGTGTGTACACTACATGCCTTCATAATGTGTGTGTACACTACATGCCTTCATAATGTGTGTACACTACATGCCTTCATAATGTGTGTGTACACTACATGCCTTCATAATGTGTGTGTACACTACATGCCTTCATAATGTGTGTACACTACATGCCTTCATAATGCGTGTGTACACTACATGCCTTCATAATGCGTGTGTACACAACATGCCTTCATAATGCGTGTGTACACTACATGCCTTCATAATGCGTGTGTACACTACATGCCTTCATAATGCGTGTGTACACTACATGCCTTCATAATGCGTGTGTACACTACATGCCTTCATAATGCGTGTGTACACTACATGCCTTCATAAAGCGTGTGTACACTACATGCCTTCATAATGCGTGTGTACACTACATGCCTTCATAATGCGTGTGTACACTACATGCCTTCATAATGCGTGTGTACACTACATGCCTTCATAATGCGTGTGTACACTACATGCCTTCATAATGCGTGTGTACACTACATGCCTTCATAATGCGTGTGTACACTACATCCCTTCATAATGCGTGTGTACACTACATGCCTTCATAATGCGTGTGTACACTACATGCCTTCATAATGCGTGTGTACACTACATGCCTTCATAATGCGTGTGTACACTACATGCCTTCATAATGCGTGTGTACACTACATCCCTTCATAATGCGTGTGTACACTACATGCCTTCATAATGCGTGTGTACACTACATGCCTTCATAATGCGTGTGTACACTACATGCCTTCACAATGTGTGTGTACACTACATGCCTTCATAATGTGTGTGTACACTACATGCCTTCATAATGCGTGTGTACACTACATCCCTTCATAATGTGTGTACACTACATGCCTTCATAATGTGTGTGTACACTACATGCCTTCATAATGTGTGTACACTACATGCCTTCATAATGTGTGTGTACACTACATGCCTTCATAATGTGTGTGTACACTACATGCCTTCATAATGTGTGTACACTACATGCCTTCATAATGCGTGTGTACACTACATGCCTTCATAATGCGTGTGTACACAACATGCCTTCATAATGCGTGTGTACACAACATGCCTTCATAATGCGTGTGTACACTACATGCCTTCATAATGCGTGTGTACACTACATGCCTTCATAATGCGTGTGTACACTACATGCCTTCATAATGCGTGTGTACACTACATGCCTTCATAAAGCGTGTGTACACTACATGCCTTCATAATGCGTGTGTACACTACATGCCTTCGTAATGCGTGTGTACACTACATGCCTTCGTAATGCGTGTGTACACTACATGCCTTCGTAATGCGTGTGTACACTACATGCCTTCGTAATGCGTGTGTACACTACATACCTTCATAATGCGTGTGTACACTACATGCCTTCATAATGCGTGTGTACACTACATGCCTTCATAATGCGTGTGTACACTACATGCCTTCATAATGCGTGTGTACACTACATGCCTTCATAATGTGTGTACACTACATGCCTTCATAATGTGTGTGTACACTACATGCCTTCACAATGTGTGTGTACACTACATGCCTTCACAATGCGTGTGTACACTACATGCCTTCATAATGCGTGTGTACACTACATGCCTTTATAATGCGTGTGTACACTACATGCCTTCATAATGCGTGTGTACACTACATGCCTTTATAATGCGTGTGTACACTACATGCCTTCATAATGCGTGTGTACACTACATGCCTTCATAATGCGTGTGTACACTACATGCCTTCATGATGCGTGTGTACACTACATGCCTTTATAATGCGTGTGTACACTACATGCCTTCATAATGCGTGTGTACACTACATGCCTTCATAATGCGTGTGAACACTACATGCCTTCATAATGCGTGTGTACACTACATGCCTTCATAATGCGTGTGTACACTACATGCCTTCATAATGCGTGTGTACACTACATGCCTTCATAATGCGTGTGTACACTACATGCCTTCATAATGCGTGTGTACACTACATGCCTTCATAATGCGTGTGTACACTACATGCCTTCATAATGCGTGTGTACACTACATGCCTTCATAATGCGTGTGTACACTACATGCCTTCATAATGGACTTTTCTTGCTTTTAAAGTGAAAAAGAGGATGATTGTTGACGCTCCCTTGCCTTCCTCAGGCCTGATGGACGCAGATGGTCCCTGGCTTCCCTGCCCTCCTCAGGGTATGGCACCAACACTCCCAGTTCCACGGTGAGAGTTCATTGGCTGCACTTGATCTACATTTTAAATACAAAAACAGCACATTCTACAAACACTGAACATTTGGTATGGTGGTACATAAAAAATAAAAAAGTGGGATAAAAGAACAAACCGGTAAAAAGCTGACATGACATTATTTATTGGAAACAGTCATTTCTCCAAAAATAATAATGAATCAAAATCAATGTTGTTAAGAATTATTGATCTATTTTAAGTCTCCAATTACTTCACATTAAATATTCCACTTTGAAATACATTTGGGGGAAAATATTGCATATTTTGTGTGTTTTTCATATCAATAAAAAAAGGGCAAAAAAACAAACCAAAATGTAAAAAAAATTTTTTATGAAAACTTAAAATTGACCGATGCATTTGAAGTTCATCGAGACACTTATACACGAGGATAACTTATTTTTAAAAATTTTACGAGGGGCCCTTTTGGGTCCCCAAAATTTTTAGTGGGATTTTTTTTTATGTCATTGCTCAAAAAATAATAATGAATTAAAATCAATGTTATGAATTATTGACATATTTAAGTCTCCAATTACTTCACATCAAATATTACGCTTTGAAATACTTTTTGGGGGAAAATATTGCATATTTTGTGTGTTTTTCATATCAATAAAAAGGGCAAAAAAAACTAACCAAAAAAACCCCCAAAAACCCTTAAAAATACTAAAAACTTAATCAACGGATACATTTGAAGTGATCTCGAGACTTAAGCGTGGAGAGTAAAAAAAAGATGTATAATTTATTTTTTACATTTTTTATGAGTGGGGCCCTTTTGGGTCCCCAAAAATTTTAGTGGGATTTTTTTTTTTTGGTCATTACTCAAAATGTTATGAATTATTGACCTATTCAAGGTTCCAATTACTTCACATCAAATATTACACTTTTTTTGGGGGGAAATATTACATATTTTGTGTGTTTTTCATATGAACAAAAAGGGCAAAAAACAAAACGTAAAAAAATAAAATAATGAAAACTTAAAATTGACCGATGCATTTGAAGTTGTTTGAGACATTTAAGCGTTCAAAGTGGGAAAAAAAAAGTATAACTTATTTTTAGAAATTTTATTAGGGGACCTTTTGGGTCCCTAAAAGTTTTAGTGGGATTTTTTTTTTTTATGTCATTGCTCAAAAAATAATAATGAATTAAAATCAATGTTATGAATTATTGACATATTTAAGGCTCCAATTACTTCACATCAAATATTCCACTTTGAAATACTTTTTGGGGAAAATATTGCATATTTTGTGTGTTTTTCATATCAATAAAAAGGGCAAAAAAACTAACCAAAAAAATTAAAAAGTTACAAATAATAAAAACTTAAAATCAACGGATACATTTGAAGTGATCTCGAGACTTAAGCGTGGAGAGTAAAAAAAAGATGTATAATTTATTTTTTACATTTTTATGGAAAAAAAAAAGTATAACTTATTTTTAAAAATTTTATTAGGGGCCCTTTTGGGTCCCTACAAGTTTTAGTGGGATTTTTTTTTTTATGTCATTGCTCAAAAAATAATAATGAATTAAAATCAATATTATGAATTATTGACCTATTTAAGGCTACAATTACTTCACATCAAATATTCCACTTTGAAATACTTTTTGGGGAAAATATTGCATATTTTGTGTGTTTTTCATATCAATAAAAAGGGCAAAAAAACTAACCAAAAAAATTAAAAAGTTACAAATAATAAAAACTTAAAATCAACGGATACATTTGAAGTGATCTCGAGACTTAAGCGTGGAGAGTAAAAAAAAAATGTATAATTTATTTTTTTACAATTTTATGAGTGGGGCCCTTTTGGGTCCCCAAAAATTTTAGTGGGATTTTTTTTTTTTGGTCATTACTCAAAATGTTATGAATTATTGACCTATTCAAGGTTCCAATTACTTCACATCAAATATTACACTTTTTTGGGGGGGAAATATTACATATTTTGTGTTTTTTTCATATGAACAAAAAGGGCAAAAACAAAACGTAAAAAAATAAAATAATGAAAACTTAAAATTGACCGATGCATTTGAAGTTGATCGAGACATTTAAGCGTTCAAAGTGAAAAAAAAAAAAAAGCATAACTTATTTTTTAAATTTTTATTAGGGGCCCTTTTGGGTCCCTAAAAGTTTTAGTGGGATTTTTTATTTTTTATGTCATTGCTCAAAAAATAATAATGAATTAAAATCAATGTTATGAATTATTGACATATTTAAGGCTCCAATTACTTCACATCAAATATTCCACTTTGAAATACTTTTTGGGGAAAATATTGCATATTTTGTGTGTTTTTCATATCAATAAAAAGGGCAAAAAAACTAACCAAAAAAATTAAAAAGTTACAAATAATAAAAACTTAAAATCAACGGATACATTTGAAGTGATCACGAGACTTAAGCGTGGAGAGTAAAAAAAAAATTTATAATTTATTTTTTACATTTTTATGAGTGGGGCCCTTTTGGGTCCCCAAAAATTTTAGTGGGATTTTTTTTTTTTT
>NC_084748.1:46922424-46927424 GCF_033978785.1 Entelurus aequoreus | reverse complement strand
GGTGCGTGCCTGTCCTATGTCCTCTCAAAGGCATGCATGGTGCCTTCAGGGACATACTGTATACATGCATTCAGTAGAATATATCCACAGTAAATATACAAATATTTGACCCAATGGACAATATATATATGGAGACTGAGCTGGTTAATGGCCAACACTGTTTGGAGAAATGAAGTGAAAGTGAAAGGAAAGGCAGATATCAGACATTGTTTTGTTCCTGCGTGTGAGATCTTTGTGTGTCAGAAGGCGTGTTCAGTCTGCCGCTCATTGATCCGACACGCTGTTGCCTCCGAGCTGCTTCCACCTCCCTGAAGGCAGCGGGGCCACTTTTATTTTGGAGAGACTCTTTTCATTCCCTGCGGAGTTCAACCTTTTTTGCAATCTGATAAGCCTTTTCTGCTCCTTCAATATTCTCTTTGCTCCCGCCTCCGCCTCTCTTCTCCGCTTCCTCGTCCACGTCCCTTATCAGCTGCTTCGCCGGGGTAAAAAAGAGCAAAACCATCGAGAAAATTCCAGAAAATGGTTGATGGGCCTGCAATCTGTGCCCTGAACCACTGGCCTGGGGTCCATCGAAGCGCACGTTAACTGTTAGCATACTTGCTCGACAGCACCGAGTATCACAAACCATTATTTGTAGGTGTAAACATACACAATTAGCTAAAAAGATGGCATAAAACATTAGCATACTTCCAAGATGGCGCAAAGTATCAAAAATTGTATTTTTATTTTTATTTTTATTTTTATTTTTATTTTTATTTTTATTTTTATTTTTATTTTTATTTTTATTTTTATTTTTATTTTTATTTTTATTTTTATTTTTGTTTTTGTTTTTGTTTTTATTTTTATTTTTATTTTTATTTATTTTTTTTATTTATTTTTTTTATTTTTATTTTATTTTATTTTATTTTTTATTTTATTTTTTTTATTTATAAACCTTTATAAATTGCAACATTTACAGAAATAATAATAATCAAAATAAGTACAAAAACGGTAAAAAAAAACAGCGCCAGGGGGTTGACACACCTTATGCTAACTGTTGACGTGCTAACACACCTTAACTGTTTTTTATTTTATTTTATTTTATTTTATTTTATTTTTATTTTATAAACCTTTATTTATAAATTGCAACATTTACAAATAATTGAGAAATAATAATAATCAAAATAAGTACAAACACAGTAAAAAAAAAAAAAACAGCGCCAGGCGTTGACACACCTTATGCTAACTGTTGACGTGCTAACACACCTTAACTGTTTTTTTTTGTTTGTTTTTTATTTTTATTTTTTAATTTTATTTTATTTTATAAACCTTTATTTATAAATTGCAACATTTAGAAACAATTGAGAAATAATAATAATAATCAAAATAAGTACAAAAACGGTAAAAAAAAAACAGCGCCAGGGGGTTGACACACCTTATGCTAACTGTTGACGTGCTAACACACCTTAACTGTTTTTTATTTTATTTTATTTTATTTTATTTTTATTTTATAAACCTTTATTTATAAATTGCAACATTTTCAAATAATTGAGAAATAATAATAATCAAAATAAGTACAAAAACAGTAAAAAAAAAAAAAAAAACAGCGCCAGGCGTTGACACACCTTATGCTAACTGTTGACGTGCTAACACACCTTAACTGTTTTTCTTTGTTTGTTTTTTATTTTTATTTTTATTTTTTAATTGAATTTTATTTTATAAACCTTTATTTATAAATTGCAACATTTAGAAACAATTGAGAAATAATAATAATAATCAAAATAAGTACAAAAACGGTAAAAAAAAAAACAGCGCCAGGATGTTGACACACCTTATGCTAACTGTTGACGTGCTAACACACCTTAACTGTTTTTTATTTTATTTTATTTTATTTTATTTTATTTCATTTTATTTTATTTTATTTTATTTTACTTTATTTTATTTTATTTTATTTTATTTTTATTTTATAAACCTTTATTTATAAATTGCAACATTTACAAATAATTCAGAAATAATAATAATCAAAATAAGTACAAAAACAGTAAAAAAAAAAACAGCGCCAGGCGTTGACACACCTTATGCTAACTGTTGACGTGCTAACACACCTTAACTGTTTTTTTTGTTTGTTTTTTATTTTTATTTTTTTATTTTATTTTATTTTATAAACCTTTATTTATAAATTGCAACATTTAGAAACAATTGAGAAATAATAATAATAATCAAAATAAGTACAAAAACGGTATAATAAACAGCGCCAGGGGGTTGACACACCTTATGCTAACTGTTGACGTGCTAACACACCTTAACTGTTTTTTATTTTATTTTATTTTATTTTATTTTATTTTATTTTATTTTATTTTATTTTATTTTATTTTATTTTATTTTATTTTTATTTTATAAACCTTTATTTATAAATTGCAACATTTACAAATAATTGAGAAATAATAATAATCAAAATAAGTACAAAAACAGTAAAAAAAAAAAACAGCGCCAGGCGTTGACACACCTTATGCTAACTGTTGACGTGCTAACACACCTTAACTGTTTTTTATTTTATTTTATTTTTTTATTTTTATTTTTTTTAATTTTATTTTATTTTATAAACCTTTATTTATAAATTGCAACATTTAGAAACAATTGAGAAATAATAATAATCAAAATAAGTACAAAAATGGTTTAAAAAAAAACAGCGCCAGAGGGTTGACACACCTTATGCTAACTGTTGACGTGCTAACACACCTTAACTGTTTTTTATTTTATTTTATTTTATTTTATTGTATTTTATTTTTATTTTATAAACCTTTATTTATAAATTGCAACATTTATAAATAATTGAGAAATAATAATAATCAAAATAAGTACAAAAACAGTAAAAACTGTTGATGTGCTAACACACCTTAACTGTTTTTTTTGTTTTTTGTTTATTTTAATTTTAATTTTAATTTTAATTTTAATTTTAATTTTAATTTTAATTTTATAATTTTATTTTATTTTATAAACCTTTATTTATAAATTGCAACATTTAGAAACAATTGAGAAATAATAATAATAATCAAAATAAGTACAAAAACGGTATAATAAACAGCGCCAGGGGGTTGACACACCTTATGCTAACTGTTGACGTGCTAACACACCTTAACTGTTTTTTATTTTATTTTATTTTATTTTATTTTATTTTATTTTATTTTATTTTATTTTATTTTATTTTATTTTATTTTATTTTATTTTATTTTATTTTTATTTTATAAACCTTTATTTATAAATTGCAACATTTACAAATAATTGAGAAATAATAATAATCAAAATAAGTACAAAAACAGTAAAAAAAAAAAACAGCGCCAGGCGTTGACACACCTTATGCTAACTGTTGACGTGCTAACACACCTTAACTGTTTTTTATTTTATTTTATTTTTTTATTTTTATTTTTTTTAATTTTATTTTATTTTATAAACCTTTATTTATAAATTGCAACATTTAGAAACAATTGAGAAATAATAATAATCAAAATAAGTACAAAAATGGTTTAAAAAAAAACAGCGCCAGAGGGTTGACACACCTTATGCTAACTGTTGACGTGCTAACACACCTTAACTGTTTTTTATTTTATTTTATTTTATTTTATTGTATTTTATTTTTATTTTATAAACCTTTATTTATAAATTGCAACATTTATAAATAATTGAGAAATAATAATAATCAAAATAAGTACAAAAACAGTAAAAACTGTTGATGTGCTAACACACCTTAACTGTTTTTTTTGTTTTTTCTTTATTTTAATTTTAATTTTAATTTTAATTTTAATTTTAATTTTAATTTTTTAATTTTATTTTATTTTATAAACCTTTATTTATAAATTGCAACATTTAGAAACAATTGAGAAATAATAATAATAATCAAAATAAGTACAAAAACAGCGGCAGGGGGTTGACACACCTTAACTGTTAGCATATTTACTCGACAGCACCGAGTACCACAAATCATGATTTTTAGGTTTCAACATACAAAATTAGCTAAAAAGCTAACAAATAACTTTAGCATGCTAGCGTTCTCACAAGTATGCTACCAGTAAACAAGCGTTTTTGACACTCGTGTGAAGAAAAGGAGATATTTGATCACTTGTTTGTGTTGCAGTCGTCCAGCTCGTCCCAGGAGCGTCTGCACCAGCTGCCCTTCCAGCCCACCATGGACGAGCTGCACTTCCTGTCCAAGCACTTTGGCAGCACGGAGAGCATCACGGACGACGACGGCGGCCGCCGCTCGCCGCATGTCCGTCCCCGCTCCCGCAGCCTCAGGTGAGAGCTTGCCATCTAGTGGCCGGTTTTTATTAGCTTCTGGTGTATACCGTATTTTCCGGACTACAGAGCGCACCAGTTTATAAGCCACACCCATTAAATTGTAAAAAAACAAAATATTTTCCATATATAAGCCGCACCTGACTATAAGTCGCAGATAGATACGTTGTGAAATGAGTTATTTACACAGGAAAATTCTGTACATGTTTATTTACATATCTTAACTGTTTCCAAAAGGGCAGTAAAACAGCCGATCAAACAAAACAGAAGTCACGAGCAGGGGCCCGCTAAAAAATATCTGTTTCAGGTACTCATTTGCAATACACTTTTCCACCACTTGTGGCAGTAATGACAATGTCAAACACAGAAGAAGTCTGGAGATAAAGTCATAGAGAAGTTTAATAAGCGCAAAAAATATGACTAAAGTGTTGAAGCTGTATTTTTATTTGCGCTTACATTTTATTGACAATTTATTTCAGAAGCATATATATTTTAAAAAATACATTACATTATTAATTATTATTAATTAATTTAATTATTTTAAATATTATTTTAATTTTTCTAAGTACTTTATTCATATGTATTTATTTCAACAGTATAATTATTGAATAAGATCAAAATAAATAACTTATATTTTATTGACCTTTTTTTTTTTTTTTTAAATATTAAAATATTTATTATTAAATGTAGTTCAAGTGTATTTATTTTATTTGTATTTAAGTCATTTA